>NC_056744.1:1368909394-1368954394 GCF_019279795.1 Protopterus annectens | reverse complement strand
GTGGGAGAAGTATCAAAACTAACAACAGACTTTGCTCCCCTGACTTGCCCTGCACCTAAAGGATTTAGTTCTCCCATACTTGAAGCAGGCAAAGGTACAAACTCAGAAGATGCATCTGACCCTTAAGTCACACACAGCTGTGGTACTTTCATCACCACACCAAGAGACTAGGAGGTAACAGAAGGTAAGTGGTCTGATAGCCCGTCAAGGCTGAGGGTGCTTTGGAATCACAAGCCGTAGGTTGAGACATTTTTTTTAATTTAATTTTATGTTTTTAGGTGCAAAAGAGGTTGATTGTGGTGGTGGTGGGGTCATTAAGTCAAGAGACAAACAAAAATAGCCAGATTAATACCAAGCACTGGTTTCATGGTCAGACCAGTGGAAATTGGATAAAATCCGCTATTCTCCCTCTAAATAGCATTGTGAAATTTGTTTCTGCAGGGAAATCATGCTGAATACTGTACTGAGAAAAAAGTCAGCAATTTCAGTAGCCTAGCACAAAGCACAAAAATAGAAGTTATATCTTACCATAATGTTCCATCTGTGTTGTTGATCTTTACTTATCCTTGACTGTGGGTTTGGTTCTGAACATTGGAACCAACTCAGCCATTATTCTAGCTCGTGCCTTCCAAAAACTCTCAAGCTAAGCTCTACCCATAATGCTCCCCACAAGACTATCTCAGATCGAGTTTGCAAACTATAGTGAGAGACATGTAATGACGGATCAGAGGCCATATCTGTATCTCTATAAAGAAAGCCAATCTTTGGAGAGGTCCAATCCACCAAGAGACCTAAAGGAAGGAGGAAGGTGGGTGGGAATGTCATGGATAAGTGAAGATCGACAACACAGATGAAACATTATAGTAAGACATAACTTCTTTATCTGATGTCAGTCTTTACTTCATACTTGACTGTGGGACAGATTCCCTAACTACCTTAATCCTGGGAGGTCTTACAGAAGAATATTCCTGTGCATCATCGATCCAAATGATGCATATACCCTAGAGACCAGATCCAGTTTGTAATGCTTAATGAATGTGTGAGGAGATGCCCAAGTCACCACTGCACAAATATTATTTAAGGGAGCTTTGGCATGAAAAACTGCAGAAGCTGCTTGAGCTCTAGTTGAATGAGCTTTTACAGGTCTTGGTAGAGATATTGCCTTTTTGTCATAAACAAAAGTGATACAATTTCTAAGCCATTTAACAAGAGTAACTTTACACACTGGTCCTCATAAGGCAACTGAAGAAAAGGAAACAAACAGCTGATTGGATTTTCTAAAGTCTTCTCTGTGAAGATAGAAATGTAATTGTCTGTGCACACCTAGCAAGTGCAGGCAGTACTCCCCTTTATTTGAGAAGTTGGGAAAAAAGACTGGGAGTTGTATATCCTGATTAATATTTGTTTTGGAAACAACCTTTGGTAGGAAAGAAGGATTTATTCAGAGAAACCCTGTCCTTATGAAAAATTAGATAGGGAGGTTTGCAGAGTAAGGCCTGTATTTCAGATACCCTTCATACAGAGGTAATAGCTATCAAGAACAAAGTTTTTTTTTCAGGATAAAAACTTCAGATCACAACTTGCAGAAAGTTTGAAGGGAGAGTAAATAAGAGATTGAAGCACCAGATTCAAATCCCAAGGTGCAGAAGGTTCTTTATATGGAGGTCTTTTCAAAAAAGCTTTGTAAAGCTTATGGGACATAAGAGATGTACCATTCAAACCAATATGAAAGTTTGAGATTGCAGCAAGACGCACTCGAGCAGTAGAGGCAGATGCTCCTGCTTTAAATAGCAAAGTCCAGGACCTTATCAATGGGGCGCTGAATACAGGTCAAGTTTAGAATCTGATGACCATTTAGTACATTTTTGCCAGTTGTTAAGGTACAATTTTCTTGTTGAAGGCTTATGGTGGGCTAAAATGATGTGTCAAACTGGGAAAGCGATAGCTGAATGCCTGCCAACCATGGAAACTGCAGAAGCCACACAGTGAGCTTGAGATAGTGAAGATTCAGATAAACCAGTCCCTCCAGGTGGGAGAGTAGGTCTGGAGCTGGGTCCAGTATCCAAGGTTTCCGAAGTAGATGAAGCCATGTTGGCATATAACAGACTGGGTGGCCAATCGTAGAAGACAGCATCTCTCAGTGACTCCCCTGGAGGGTGGATTAGGGCAAAGTAACTGCTGCACTTGTTCAGGGGGGATGCAAAGAGATTGCAGCAAGGTTGGCGCCTGTGGTGGAACATCTTGTTTGCCACCCGTGGGTTGTCCGACCACTCATGAGGTATGAGGATGGTCCTGCTCAATTTGTCCACAATCACTCCTGGAAGTCCCAGGAATGTGCATTTCTAGTAGAAAGTGGCTGGAAGAAATTGCCCATTGCCATACTCTGAGAGCTTCTTGACAAAGAGGGTAAGACCTGGTTCCTCCTTGCTTGTTGATGTACCAAACTACTGACATATGTCTGTTTGAATTGCAATTGCTCCCAGGGGAAGGGTAGTTTGAAATGCCTGCAATGCTTAGAGCACCACCCTCATCTCTAGAACATTGATATACAGACTGGCTTCCAGTTGGGGCCATGTGCCTTGGACTGTCTTTCCCAGATAATGCCCCCCATCCCATTTGAGATGCATCCGTGGTCACTATGGCTTGGGGTTGATGGGGAACAAAGGGACGGCCCAACAAGATTTCTTTGGAGTGAAGCCACCAAATCAGATCTTCCTTGCAATAGCTGGTGATCATGATCAAATGGGACATTGGTTGATTTAGTAAGGACCATTGGGATGCAAAAAGCCATTGAAGAATTTGCATGTGATATCTCACTAATGGGACTAGAGCGATAGAGGCTACCATTGACCCTAGAGTTTGTAGAAGGAGTCTTTCTGGTACTTTGTTGCTGTGATTGATCTGATTGGCTTGAAATCTTATCCTTTGAAATCTTTCTATGGGAAGAGATGCAATGCCTGTGATCGTGTTGAGAATCGCTCCAATGAATTTTTTTATTTATTTTTTTTATTTTACATTTGTTGACTGGGCTAGTCTAACTGGATATATGTCCATTTTCAGTAGAGGCCCGGGGAGAAAAGCTCCAAACATGAACAGTAACAAAGTTAACAATATATAAAAGTATATAAAAAATACAGTACAGAGGTAGCATTGGTTAAATGAAAAATATAGTAATAAAATTATGGACTATAGCCATTGTACTAAAGGTTAACTAAATATAAAATAAGAAACACTTGTTCAAAACACAAAACAGAGTAAGATCATTGTAATTTTACTTTTAATATAAATAATGAGGAAAAAAGTAGGTTTGGAGGCTTAGGTTAGTGTGAGGGGAAAGGGATTTGAGTAGGAGGGGCAGAGGATTTCAGTCTGGGTTAGCACAAGGACAGAGCCACTGGGTTTTAAGATGTTCTTTGATATGTTTTTTGAATAGAGAAGTAGAAGCTAGGGTAGATAGTTCAGTAGGGAGCAGATTCCAGTTTTTACCTGTAGTATTAGAGAAAAGAGAGTCACCAGCTTTGTTGTTAGATTTGATTGAGGATACCAGAAGTTTATTGGCAGAACATAGTGTAGCTAGATTTTTATATGGTGAAATCAGATCAGTGAGGATAGGGGTATTATTGGGGTAGTGCAGGATCTTATGAGTAATAAGTAACTGTTTACTGAGTATATGAATCTGTATTTCTAGCCATCCTAGTTGCCTGAGGTTAAGGCAGTGGTGAGTTTTAAAGGGAGAGCATGTGATGAATCTAGCTATGTTATTATAACAGTGAGAAAGTTTGGAGAGGTTGTTTTTTGATAAGTTAGTATATATGGCAGAGGCGTAGAAGAGGGTAGAAATGAGGTGGGTTTGGGCAATAGTTTTCCTGGCTGAAGGGGTAAGGAATGGTTTAATTCTATAGAGAGTACCTAGTTTTTTGTTAACAGGCTTTATGGTGGAGTTAATATGGTCATCATAATTAAGCCAATTGTCAATTGTAACTCCTAGTAGCCGAGTGGTAGTATCTGGGGTTATGTTGGTGGCATTGTTAGAGGTAATGGTAAAGAATGGATTGGGTGATTTATGAGTTGGAGTAAAAAGTAGTAGTTTTTTTGGGGGGATTAAGGAGGAGGCAGTGTTGCATAAACCAGTTTTCAACATTTTGGAATACAGTTTGGGTAAGTGACTGGAGGGAGGCTAGATTTTTAGCAGTACAGATTAAGGTTGAGTCATCTGCATATTGAATGCAGGTGGCTTGAGGTTTGTTCAAGTGTAGGTCATTGATAAATAAGGAAAAAAGAAGGGGATCTAAAATAGAGCCTTGTGGGACTCCAATATTTAAGGGAAGTAATGATGATAGATTGTTATTCCAAAGTACTGCTTGTTGTCTATTTTGAAGGTAACTCCTAAACCATTGTAATGCTTGTGGATTAAGAGAATAGGAATTTAGTTTGTTTAGAAGTAAGTTATGGTTGACCATGTCAAAGGCTTTTGACAAGTCAATAAATAGTGCAGAGGAGAAGGAGTTATTGTTCTGATTTTTATTTATAGAGTCAGTGAAGGATAGAAGGGCAGTCGTAGTACTGTGGAATGGTCTAAAGCCATGTTGGCAGTTTGCTAGTAGGTTATTTTGTAGTAGGTGGTTAAGTAGTTGTTTGTGAATACATTTTTCCATTTTTTTAGATAATGGGGAGAGTAAGGCAATAGGTTGAATGTTAGAGAGCTCAGTAGAGGATACACCTTTATGAAGAGGGATGATATGGGATACTTTCCAGATGGAAGGAATTTTACCTTCAGAAATAGTTCTATTAATAAGGATAGATATGGGGTAGCATATAGCTTTTGCGGCAATTTGTATGTATTCTGATGGGAGGCGGTCAGCTGATGGGGTACAAGGTTTCAGTTTTTTAAGTAGCTTGTAGATAAGAGATGTACTAACAGGTTGTAGGTGAAAGGTAGGAGTTGAAGATTTGGAAGTATTTGGTAGGGAAGTAGAAGAGGGAGGTAAAGAATTGGCTAGGGTTTGTATGGCTTCTGTAAAGTAGTTGTTAAAGGCATCAGGGATTTGGTTGGAATTATTATGGTTGAAACCTGATGGGACAGGAGTAGTAGGGTGTCCTGGCTGAAGAAGTTTGTGGGGTATTTTCACTGGATTGTTGGAGGTGAAAGTAGTAGCCTTTTTTGTCCTTAAGAGTGTCTTTTTTGGTAGCATTTCTTAACTGTTTAAAGAGGAGGTGATCAGATGGACATTTGGTAGCTCTCCATTTGGCCCAGATTTTATTTCTGAGGAGCATTTCTTGCTTTGTTTGTTTAGTTAGCCATGGAGCAGTTACTGTTCTTATTCTCATAGTGCGATAAGGTGCATGGTATTCCAGAATTTTAAGAAAGTTAGTGTTGAAGTAGGTAACAGCCTCATCAAGTTCAAGATGGGTTAGAGGTGACCAATTACATGCTAGCAATTCATTTAGGAAGCTATCTGGGTTAAATTTTTTTTTTAGTGGGAAGTTTTAAGATTATGAGTTGTTGAAATATGAAATGAAGTTTTTGTCTAGTAATATAGGTAAGCACATGGTCGCTGATGTTATCAGGGAGGGTACCTGGAGTATAAGTATTAGGGTGGTAGTTGATAAGGGTCCAGTCAAGAGTAGTTTCTTTCCTGCTAGGTTTGTGGATTCTAGTGGGAGTAGTTATTATTTGAGTGAATCCAACGAGATTAATGTGGTTAGTAGGGTTCTGGGTACTGCAGGTGAACCAGTCTATGTTGAAGTACAATGGTCTTCTGAGGTAGTTGGTTAGATAGGTAACTAAGAATGTTTTCAAGAGTATTAGTATTGTTACCAGGGGATATATAGGTACAAATTAGGTAGATAGATTTGGAGTTGTTGATTTGGAGTTTGATAGACAGTGCTTCAGATTTGCTGTCTAATGATGGAAGCACATTACAGGGGGAAACCTGGAGATTAGATTTGTAGACAATGGCTATACCTCCACCTTTTTTGTTTATACGGTTACATCTAAGGATATTATATCCTGGGGGGGGGGGGGCAATTTCATGGTTTAGAGTAGATGGTTTTAGCCAGATTTCTGTGAGACATAGAATATCAAATGAGTGTGAATCAAGGAGTGCATGTAGGTGGGAAATTTTATTGTTAACACTTCTATTATTCAGGTGAGCTATTAGGAGGGAGTTAAGTCCTTTAGCTATTGTAGGAGTGTTGGGTAAAGTTGCTTTATCAAGGTTATTGCTTTTGTCATTATTGGGGCCAGGGTTTGGAATAATATCACCGTCTAGGAAGAGGTGATGTTAGTTATAGTATAGAAATTTAAAGATTTTGTGGAAATTATTAAAATTCTTTTTAATAGTGAAATAAGTTATGTGGGTAGTTCTGTGATATTTTGGTAGAATATAATTAGAGGTACTGGTTAGGTTGCTGTGGTTAGGGGTATAGATGAATGAAGATGGAGAAGTTTGTTGGAAATGATGGTTTTGTTTAGATAGAGTAAGATTTTCAAAGAAGGTGAGTGAATAAGGTATAGTAAGAGAGACTATTACTGTAGTTAAGAGTAGTGTGTGTACAAACATAGTTTTGTGTGTTGGGATCATGGTAGTGAGTAAATTTGACGTGTGGTTAGCTAGAAGGTGAGGAGAGGTGGAAGAAATGAAAGTGAATGTGACACGAGGTAGAGCAGGGTTTAAAGTAGTCAATAAGAAAATTAGTAGAGGTAGTGAAGGAGGTGGATGTGGGAAGTAGCTAGTATAGAAGATGGTTAGGATAGGTAAGGGAGTGGTTACTGTGAGAGGTAATTTAGGCTAATTAGGAAATATAGAACTAGGGGAGTGGTGTAGTGATGAGAAGGTTAGTGATAGGCTATGAAAGATTAGGGGAGGGTTTTTTGAGGTATAAGTCTAGGAGCACTGGGGGTGGGTGGAAATTGGGGGTAGGGTAGGGGAGCAGAGTGAGCACGAAGGATGAACGGAGCGGGCAGACCAAAGTAAGATAAAAGCAGTGAGAAAAAAACAATCAGTAAAGTAGAAGGTAAGAAGAGAAGTCAGTAAGTAGAAAGGCAGATGTTGTGAGTGTGAGGAAGGGTAAATATAAACAGAGAGAGGGGAAACCAGGGTGAGGAATGATTAACCTAGGAGTAGTGCAGGCAGAGAGGAGGGTTAGATAAAGGGCTTATAAGGACAGTGGAGAGTTGGGTGCAAGGTTAGTAAGAACTATGGAAGAAGAAAAGTAAAAGGAGAAAAGTGCAACATGTCTGAAAAGTTTAAAGTATGAGGTGGGAAGGGTGACAAAGAGAAAATTAGAGGACGGTAAAGACTGCCATCTAGTGGCCAAATTCTGTAAGTACCCAGTAAGGTGATCTTAGCAGTTAGATGCAAATAAAAGGAAAAGTAATGGAGAAGGGAGAGGTTAGAGGGGTATAAGAATAAAGAATTCCATTTGTTGAGATGGTTCTAGATGGGACTTTTATAATTTATAGTGATACCTACATCAGAGCAAAAGAGAAGAGTATAGTCTTGAGCCTCTATGAGTAGACAACTGGTGGGAGTAAACAGCCAGTTATCTAGATATGGAAACATTTGGAATCCTAGCAGTCTGAGACGAGTTGCTACCACTGCCATGCATTTGGTGGATACTCTAGGGGCTGTGTGAGACCAAAGGGCAATGCCCTGAACTGATAGTCACTGTCTTCCAGCTGGAAGCGTAGAAATCTTCTGGACCATTTGTTCATCTTTATATGGTAATACGCATCCTGAAGATATACTTAGGATGTCCAATCATCTTTTTCCAAGAATGGAAGTATAGACTAAACCATTACCATCCGAAGTTTGATTTGTTGAAATGATTTGTTCAGCAGACTGGGATCCAAGACTGGTCTCCAGTCTCCTGTTTTCTTTGACACTAAAAAAAATCTTGAGTAAATTCTGGATCCTATCTGGTCTTGGGGGAATGTTGGATGACTCTTTTGTCGAGCAGTTTTTGAATTTCTAAGACTGCTGCATCCCTGTAACTGGGTAGGATGTCCGGGATTTTGATTACTCTCTTTGGTTGTGCTGAGAAAGGGATTTTGTATCCTCTGGTTATAATCCTCTACACCCAATTGTCAGGCTTCCTTTTAGAATGCTGATAGGAGTTCCCAGGGAAAGAATGCTAGAACTCTAATTCTGTGGGTCACCTCTACCTCTTCTATGGTGTCTTCCCTTAGTACTTCCCCCTCTGCCCTGGAAGAAGTCGTTGCCATGTGAGTTTTGGAAAGGCCCTTGGGACTTCTTGAACTATAGCCTCCCACTTCTCTGGTTCCTGGAATAAGGCCATTGAGGAGTGGTAAAGCATACGTCCATGGCAGAAAGCATCTTCCCATCTTTCTTACACCTTCCCATCTTTCTCACACCCGGCTAGCATCTGTTTAACTTTGGGACCAAATAGGGATGTTCTGTCAAACAAAACATTGATAAAGGACTAAAATGGTTCTGCAAACTCACATAAGCACATCCAGGCGTGTCTCCTGATGGCTATGCCTGAACCCATTGCTCCCATCGTACCTTTGGTGGCATCTGCAATTAGATTCATGAAAGAGTTGGAAATAGATTCAAGGGTGGCGAGCTGTGAAGCCACTTTGTCTCAAACTCCTTCAGCTACTACTCCTGACAGAGTATCAGATCTCTTTGCAGTCTTGTAAAATGTGCCATGTAATTTAAGGACCTGAGAGAGAAAGTCGATGAGGTGTAAATGCGCTTTCCAAATCTAGCCATAGTCCTAGATTGTTTATTAGGAGGATGGATAGTAGAACTCTCATCTGCAAGTTCCTTTTTGGTGGCTGCTGCTACCACCATGGTGTCTACAGGAATTCCCTTGGCCCAGTGTTGCTGATCCTGAGGTGCTGAAAGGATATGGTCTGGTCTCTTAGGAACTGGCTCAACAGAATCAGGTAACTTCCAGGCCCGCTGAGCTATCAATTTAATGAGATTGTCAGCAGGTATAGAAATCCAAGAGGTAGAGGGCTGGACATGAAAAGCCTCCAGGTATACCAATTCCACTGAGGAAGGCTAGAGGGAAGCCCAGCCACCCCTTCTGCTTCAAGATCACTAGGATGTCCCCAAAAGAAACATTGTCAGGGGGTGACTTGGGGGAACGTTTCCCTTCATCAAAATCAGTATCTTCTGTGAATGACTCCTCAGTGGAGTCCAAGTGCTTCCTCTTGCACTTACTCTTCACAGGTACCTCTTTTGTGGGATGCTCTGTAGTGGTATCCAAGGAGGACATAACCACTGTGGTTTGATCCTGAGTCTTTTTTGCACTCTGTCCCTGGGAAGAGAATGGGGGAAGCTCTGGTTGAGAGGAAGGGCAAGAGGTTTGGTCCAACAGGGACGGCATAGACTGATTGCCTGCAATGGACAAATCCCCCTCCCATGGCCTGGAAAGCAGACCCCCCTGTAGAGGGATGGGAGCTCGGAACTGAAACAGACTCCTTTGGAACTGTGGTCCCACCCCACACTGAGGAAGCAGCCTCCGAAGCAGAAGCCAGAGTCAAACTTACATATGCCAAAGCACTGAGGGGCATGGACATCTAGAAAAGGTCAGAGTCAAAACCCACCCCTTAGAACTGACAACAAAGCTCTGACCTAAGGAGTTCTCTAGATCTGACAAACCTGAAGAACTCAGGGTAGTTATCAGTGATGGAGAAAGAGCTCTGACTGGCAGAGAAACAGTCAAAACTGGGAAGGTCGATACCAGGGGCTCCAAAAGCTTAGGTGGAGTCGAAGGAGGAATAAAGTCTGGAGTAGAAGTAGGCAAGGTTGCAGAGTCAATATTGCTAAGAACTGTAGCAGGAGGTAATCCCCTCACCACAAGGAGCTGATCCACCAATCTCATGATATTGGATTTGATTAAACGCTTGGTAGATTGGGTGGAAGAAATCAAAGGAGATCTGGGTGAACATTTTTCCAGAAACAGACAGAGAAGACG
Source organism: Protopterus annectens (assembly GCF_019279795.1). NCBI lineage: Eukaryota > Metazoa > Chordata > Ceratodontiformes > Protopteridae > Protopterus > Protopterus annectens. Next base: position 1,368,944,443 of record NC_056744.1, on the reverse strand, counting down.
ATCTAAAAAGGGGTCCACTGAGGGTGAGTATCTGGTACATGGTAATTCTTTAAAAGAAAACTCCTTTGGTTCCAGAGGTTTGGTTGACATCAAAGAGGAAGAGTCCATAGCTGTCATCGGCACCAAAGTAGTTGGTGCAGAAACCGGCATCGAATACTGAGTCACTTGACCCACCAGTTCTGAGAAAGCTCTAGGAATCTTGGGAGCCTTGGCTATTTTAACTGGAAGTTCCGAAGAAATAGTTGGAACTGACTGACATCTTTTCTTAGGCTTTTCCTGCTTGCTAGAACAAGAGGAAGAAGAAGAAGAAGAAGAAGGTGAACTTTCTTTTGTTTTGGAACCAGATAAGGTCTCGTCAGATTCTGACTTTAGAAGTCCTTTGAGGATATGTTTATTTTTGTGGTTGACTAGTGCCTTATGGCTAAAATTGTGACAAATGGCACAGTCTTCCTGCAAATGTACTGCCTGTAAACAATAAACACAAAGAGTGTGAGTTAGGAAGCTTTCTATCACATTTCTGGCACCTTTTGATTCCAGAAGTTCATTTAACATGCTTGTCTGTCATGACAAAGGTCACACACATAAGGGGAAGGCTGAAAAAGTAAAGAAAGTTTTTTTTTTGGTAAACTAAACAGAGGAAAGTAGTACCAACAATGGTACTTGGTAAGAATACAGGGAAAAGTACCAACAATGGGTACAAAGAAACTACCGGAATGGTATATTAATGAAAAAAGTTACATGCACACAAGACAAGCTATATAATAGAAGATCAGGTAGTTGAAAAGAGAAAAGTAACAAAGATAAATGAAGAAAGGTATCAGCAACTTACAGTTTTAGAAAATGTAGTTGTCGCTCGAGAGCTCAGAGAAAAGAATGCGTCTGGCACTATGAAGCGGCAAATGAGATCTGAGGTAGTCTTGTAAGGAGCATTATGGGTAGAGCTTAGTTCTAGAATTTTTGGAAGGCGCAAGCTGGAATAATGGCCGAGTCAGTTCTAAGGCTCGGAACCGAACCCGCAGTCATGGATAAAGTGAAGATTGACAACATAATATTACACTGTTGCAATGACCCACACATTTAACAAATAAAGGCAAATTTCAGCACTACACATATAGAAACAATCTAAAATAGCCTTAGGCAAGGAATTAAATATAAACTTTAAAAAATTCACTAACAAAATGGCACCAAAATTGCACTTTAAATGGAAAAATTAATATTTATCATGTTGTAAATCTACTCAAATATCTCAAATAATCATAGTCCCAGAGAAAAAACTGTAAAAACAGAACATTTTCCTGTCAAAATCTTCAAATATAAGCTTTTAATCAACAGAAATAACAGTCATGATTTACTTGTGATTCTGACATGAGGTTATGAGAGGAACTGCACTAAAACATCCTTAGTGCAGAAATTCTGATTACCACTTGAATGGCAACCCCCTGAGCACACAACCTGTAGTGAGAGATCTGGGTACTCAGGTTAACAACAATCTCACATTTGACCATCATGTAGTGCCAGTGGTCAGAAAAGCCTTTTACTTGGTTCATGTCATAAGTAATGGGATTGTATCCAGAAAAAATGAGGTTATTACCTCTCTCCACTCCTCCCTCATTAGGCTAATAATTTTGCATAATGCCCATTTGGTATGTACCCCTCCAAACACCTGCAACAATTGGAAAGGCCACAGAAATACCTCACAAAGAGAATCCATGGCCTCCAACACCTGTCCTATATGGACAGACTCAGATCATTATCACTCTACTCCATATCGCACAGATTGCTCAGAAGTGATTTGTGTTTTGCCTACAAGGCAATATCGGACCCTGCCCTACTAGAGATGCTCCGTATCTATAAGTCTAACTCTTCATGCTGGAAAGGCCTAAATCTAATATGCAATAGCAACAAAACCTGCTGGAGAGACATGTTTGTCTCCCAGAGGCTGCCCCATCTGTGAAACAGACTTCCCATACATGTCAAACAGAATACCTTGATAACTCTCTTCAAGCGTAACCTTGATGAGTGGATGGGAAACCACAAATCTGTCTCAGGGGTTCCACTTGTGACCCTCACTGACAGGTGCTGACTGAGGTTTCTTCTTTGGCTAGGCTTGTAAGGGCCCCAGAGCCATTAGCCTAGTAACCTCCTATGATCCTATGATCCTGAGATCTTCATCAATGGCCTTAAAACACATTCAGATGATTAAAAATCCAATAAACAATTAGAATTAGCTCAAAATAAACAGAATAACTCTTGCACTGTATGAAAAATAAAACTACAAGTACATACAACTTTCCAAAATGAAAAAACAAGCAAATTAGCACAATACACAATTCAAGCACATATAGAAAAAGGCAGAGGGAAGCTAAAGTAATCTAGAGAGTGAGAAGATCTGTCTTCCAATAGCTCCTTCTCTTACTCTGGATCTAGAAAGTGAATGGACTCTGTCTATGAGTTTGACGGGCAATCCTGGTCCTGCCAGGTAACTGATCCTTCACACCCACAGGCAGGCAGTGGAGGAGTTCTGTGCTTTAATAGACTGCCAGACGAAGGGTAGCAGGGCACTCTACTCATATGCCAGTAAGGCAGTGTGCCCGTTGACATCAACAGTTAAATAATGCAGAAAAAACAAACATAGTTACAAGACAGGTACTTAAAGAAATGTATTTATATCAATATGTATACGTGCATGCAGTTCTGGTAGCTCTAAATGCTTGCAGGAAGCAAATGGATTTATACTTTAGAAGAGAAAACATTGTTTAGCAAAGAGTATATCTAGGTAATCATTGCAAAGAGGTGCATACATTTTGAGAGTATAGCTAGAGTTTAAGAGTGTGGTAGAGCAGATAAGAAGTTAGAAAAAATTTAGAAGTGAGAAAGGAGAGAGAAAGATGTGTGTTTGACTGGAAATAGACAATGTTAACACCTTCCCTCAAGCACAGCTCTTTTGAGTCCTTACCTTTAACTCCCAGTGGGTGTGGCTTGAGCCTTTTAAAAAATGAAGTTATCTCCTTGCAGTTCAAACAAATATTCATATTTCTGGAACCATAAGTGTTACTAGAAAACTCTAAATGGCAAACTATTCAGAATAAATTAATCTTTACAATAGTGGAATTCATTTAGTTGGATGCTTTAAACTAAATTTTATAAACCATAAAAAGGCAGTGAATATTAATTTTGTAATGGTGTATATACAGCTTATGATATCTCAGTAACTATTTAAGAAAGACATGATGCCAGCAGGATTTATTTCATACAGCTGTGAGCTTTGACATGAGCTTATGCACTTCTGTCTATGTTATCTGAATGTTGAGATATTTACAGAAATATTAAAATTATTACAATATAAACAAAAAGTATACAAATAATATTCAATCCCTCTTTAGATGCATTACACAGAGGTCAAATATCAACACAGTTGTGTTTGCCATCATGTATGCTTTAAGATGAAATTTTGTGATACCTTGTATGCAGCATGGTTTTGGAATTATTTATGCAATGAACAAGCGATATTTGACACCTCGAGGTATCAGTAGGAGTTAACTGCAGAAACACCTGGAGGTGCACTCGGCTGTAATGCGATGAGGAATAAGGATGGAGAAAATGCTAGCATACTGGAAAGTCAGCCTGTTGCTGAAGGTATGAGCATGATCAGGATTTATTCAGAGGTAGTTTGAACAGCTTTTAAAATGTAGTACTGTCAGTGACTGGTGTGTTCTGGGATGGTGTTCCACATTTTTGAGATGTAGCAGGAGTAAAGTGAGTCTCTGACTGAATTATTAGACTTACCCCCGGATTTACTATTCCTCCGTGCAGTACTGGCTTAGTCCTGAATGGAGGCTGCCATTTAGGAGGAAGACGGCAGCGCGCCATGCATATTAATGAAGGCGTGCTGCTTGAACCTCTAATCCTAGACAGAGCGTGGACGAGTGCAGGGGGTGTGTCTGAGAGCAGAGCTCGCATAATATACCCACCCCTGCAATGATGGACTGTAGAATGACAGTAAACAATGAGTGAAACAGTTCATAGATGTATGTATATCCCCAGCAACATTCCCGCATATGTATAAAAGCAATACTGAAGAACAAAAATTATTATTTTTTTAATAAAACGGACGAAGTTTAACCGCAGGTGCACTGGTTTGCCCATCGCTTAGCTATGGTTAATATAGGTTAAATAGCAGGAACAGGATAAAAAGCAAGATATATGCAAATTAATCAATACAGTAATAGTGTAGTGGACAGAGCATTCGCCTTACAAACGTCCATTCCTGGTTTGAGTCCCACTGCAGTACATTCCATTTTCCCTTCCAAATCACTTTTTTTATGATAAATAACTTTATTTGCATAACCTAATAAATAACATATATTTCTGAACTGCAGTACTGCATGTGAGGTGTCAGTGTTATAATGTTGCAAAGTCCACAGATAATCACATCTACCCCATACAGTATCACAGATACAAATGGAAGATAAACTGTGTAACGTAGCACTAGTAAGTGGTAGTATGCATACTTAAGCACTAGTAAGTGGGTTTAAGCCCATTTGTGTGGGGGTAAGCAATGCGCACACAGGTTAAACAAGATCGAACCTGTCTGTAAGCATATATAACCAGAGGTTAGCATTGCTTACCCTCATGCAAACCAGAGCAAACCCGCTTACAATTGCTTAAAAGTGCCTTATTCACTCTGTATCCAACAGTTCTTGTCCTCCCCAGCAACAAAATAATCAGCACTCCCAAGTTGGGAACCCTGGACCCTACACATTATAGGCAAAGTGATGTACCGCTGAGCCATGGCAGATACATATGCATCGGATGTTATCACAAACATATCATCCAGCACAGTCCTTCAACAGTGTAGGAAATGTATGTAATTATGTAGGTGTGTGTGTGTGTGTGTGTGTGTGTGTGTTTGTGTGTGTGTGTGTGTGTGTGTGTGTGTGTGTGTGTGTGTGTATGTACAAATACACACACATATATATATATATATATATATATATATATATATATAGACACACACACACATATATATATATATATGTGTGTGTGTGTGTGTGTGTGTGTGTGTGTGTATATATTTATATATATATATATATATATATATATATATATCTATATATATATATCTATATATCTATATATATGTATATATATATCAAGAATGAACTCCGTGACAACAAAGCATTAAAAATGAATGAAAAGGAGAACACCAGCAACCCTTGTATTGTTTAGCGCTCTAGTCTTATCTAATATCAAGACCCCTTCAGACAGACATGTTACATTAATATGAGCAACCATTTGTACATTTCTCAAATACAGTATTTCTAGCAGTTTATGTAAATTACCAAAACAATTCCTGTCCAATCATAATGTGAGAACAGTAGTCTTGCAAAAAACTTATGAAAATAATAAAAAATGGTGCACGTCGAGGGTATGTGTGGGCATGCTGCATGCTCAGAACATCGAACCTGGGACGTCGGTTCTGCAGAACCGGGAGATGAGGCTGGGCAGGTGTGTGAGCAAACCACTGCTTCTCAAACCCCTGGCAGAATGTACCAGTGGGAGAAACAGTGTAGACCAGCTAAGTCTAATCTTGACACAAAAACAGGTCTGTCCCTGGAGAGACGAACCAAAAATTGTGAGTCAGTCCAATGTTTACATGTGTCTTGAAAGATGAACAAGGCAAGACTCATACGTACATGAACTAAACAGATGAAGAGGTTGAAGAAGCTTGGGTCAAGACAGTATACAGGATGAGTACCGAGACGTGGAGTGAGGGCAATGAGTGGAGGTGTGGTATGGCTGGGCTAGCAACTGGAAAATGGATGGTTGCTGTGTACATGGAGCTCAGGCGGGGCAGGGAAAGGAACCATGGGTATAAAATTATGGAAGATATATGCAAATGAAGCAGCACAGCAATAGTCTAGTGACCTGAGCAGGCATTCCCGGTTTGAGTCCCACTGCAGCACAGTCTATTTTACAAGGCAAAGCACATTATAACCATTTTTTTGTTGAAAACCCACTAAATAACACATATTTATGAACTAGAGTACTGCAGGAAATGCACATGTGAAGTGTCAGTGTCATAATGAATAAAGCACTAGTAAGCAGGTTTAAGCACAAATAAGCAATAGTAAGCATATGTAAGTACTAGTAAGCAATTTTAAGTGTGTCTGCACGGGGGTAAGCACTGCCTACACAGATTAAGCAATAGGGAAGCTAACTGAGTAGAAGAAAGTGTAACTGGAGGTTAGCATTGCTAACCCTTGTACAAAGCCACGCAAACCTGCTTACAAGTGCTCAAAAGTGCCTTAATCACTCAGTATGCATCTGCCACCATTCTGGGCAGGAAAAATTAACCAGGCTTTGCAGGTTGTGAACCTAGGACCCTGTATACTTCAGTCATAGTACGCAACCACTAAGCCATCACAACAGTGCACAGTGTTAAACAAACCTCACCATAGGAAAACACGATGAACATATGAAAGGACTTTCTATATAGCCTTATGTTGTATACCCAGCTACATAACATAAATATGTGAACTGGAGTACTGCAGTAAGCCCAGATGAGAGGTGTTATTGTAATAAAGTGTAGAAGTCCCCAGGACCCCATACAGTGTATGTACACATGAATCATGGATACCAGACACAAATATAACTTCTAATTAATAATAAATCAATGCCAAAAAGCAAATATAATGCTAATTAACTATTAAGCAATGCTAAGCACTACACAGCTCAGCTTAGTTGGTGTCAGCAATGTATAGGGTAGCCAATTCAATCTGCCCATTGGTATACCTCTTTAAGCACTGCCAACCTTATGTAAGCAGGTGTGCCCATAGCTTACCCTATTCAAAACCGGTCAATCATGGAAAAGTGCAGGAAATCAGCCATAATTAAGCCACACAGAGGCGGGAATACTTCCCATAACTGGTTGTAGCTTCCTTCTGCAGGCAGAATGGCTGGAGTGGGTGAAGGCACACAATTTAGAGTGCAGCGCTGGGGCATCCAGGAGTCAGAAATCATGGTATGGCTCCTGGTAAAATACCATGAGCAAAGACTGCTGCAGGGCCAGTACCAGGGCTCGCAATATAAAATGGAGGACTGGGATAGTCTTGCCTGTGACCTCACCAGTGCCACAGGTATTCCCCGGACTGGTGAGCAAGTCAGGCACCATCATGCTGACCTGAAGCGGCAGAGGGGGGATGTACTGGAACAGTGGATCCAGGAATCTCGGGAGATGCCTAACGCCCCAGTACTAAGTACTCATTCTACTAAGTAGTTAATAATTGCCAAGCATGTGTATACTATGGATAGGTATGGCTAAATATCACTGTATTTCTCTGAGAGCTGCAGATGAGCATGCCGTGAACCAGCATGATGCTAGGTTGCAAAGGCTGCGTCGCGAGGCAGGTTAGTAATTATTCTGCATATACTGTCATAACAAATAAATATAAGAGCCTTAGAAAGTGTCGTACCAGTATAAATAAAGGTGTAATATTCTGTGAATAAAAGTATAACCCCTGGAGTGCTTCTGTTTACTCTACTTTCATATGTTGTTGTACTGATGCATTCTATAAATAGTACTGTTGTATTAAACAGTGTTACCCACACTGTGGTATGCAGATAAAATGTGTATGAAGTTCTGTATAACAATGTTGGAAGTGGCAAGAGGTCAGTCATATTGTACAACTGATGGAGACTTAGACAGAAAACATTGGAAATCTTCACAACAATTCCCTGATAGCACAGTGTACTGTGATGTTAACTGTAATGTTTTTGTCATACACAACAGTGGTTTGAATCCTGGGAGTGCTAGTAAGATGTATGCATAATTATATCCTACAACTGTACAGATTTTGTTAGAATGTTCAGATAGAAAGCTGTATGCATAATTATACCCAACAACTGTACAGAATTTGCTAGAATTGTTGTTGTTGTTGTTGTTGTTGTGTCTTTCGGCTTTTCCCAGTTAGGGGTCGCCACAGTGGAACTCTGGTCTGCTAATGATTGGCTCAAATAGAAAGTCGTATGCATATTCAGACTCCTCAACTGTTCCACTCTATCCAGCATGTCCACATAAATGGCCCACATCACCTGCCTGGTTCCCTGATCCCCTGACAAATCAGTGTGATGATCCAAGAAATGTAGGCAACCGTTAATGACATATAACTGACAGTCAGACCTGTACATACATGAAAACAAACCTGTCATTCTAGTATCTCACCCAAAGTGTATGAGAGCAATTCTCAAAACATGTTGCATTAACACCTGCTTCTTGTCAAGCCTGTACGTAAGACACAGGTCATGTATACACTAATGCACAAGCATACCATTATACAAAGTAAGGCCATTGGGTAGTGTAATAATACATGTAAGGGATAGATCACTGCAGTGACTAAGAATGTTGTGAAAACTACAAGGATATATTAGTTGTTAAATGAACTCTTTCTCTCACCCCTACCACATGTGCAAAAATAACCCTATTACACAGCTCAATCTGTATGTGTACACTCCAAACACTTGTTGGGACATATGTCCTACTGGTTTATAAATGTTCACATTTGTTTCTATGCATGTGCCATGTTAAAATATTCCCATATTGGTGGCCTGTTGCCATCAATGAAACCTGCATGCTGTTGCAATGGCCACTGTTGTTCCATATATGCATGCGTTCTGCTTGCTCCGTAACTGTTTTAAATCTAGTGTCCTGGGTTAATGGGAATACCTATGCAAGCTGTTATAACTAGTCCTGAATGCTGTTGACTATTACTAACCCATACCTTTTTAAACCTGCTACAACATAGCTCGTATGGGAAGGCTGGTCCCAGCAGATCCACCTGTCCCACCTCAGCTAGCCATGGTGCTGGGCACCAGCATGTTTGGGGCCCAGCCTTGGACCTCCTCCTCTGTTGGCCCTGCACCACCTTTGGATGGAACTGCCGCAGGGGATGGGGCTCACCCCCCCTGGGGGCGGGGGCAGAGAGGAACCTGTCACCCATCGTCAGATCCGGGTTGTGGTGCGTAGGGAGCTCAATAAGGAGTGTCAAGACCAGTTACGCCAGCTTGAGGGCCAAGAGGCACAATTAGAGGGTGAGCCTGCCACTCTTATACAGCCCCCAGCACAGCCACCTTTGGGGCCGTGAAGGTGCAGTGGTGACTGCACATGGGTGGGGACCTCATTCCCACTGTTTCCATTTGGGGCTCATGGGCTTAAGACTTCCAAACTCTCCTCCTCATCTAAGTTGTTTCCACCCCGCCCCTGTATGCTGTCTTGTCTATCATCCTACCCAACCTATCCTCCCCGAGCATACCTACTCTCCTTCCCCAACATCCCACTCGCACCTTAAAAAAAAAAAAGGGCAATCTGTTCCCAAAAAAAATCATGCCCCATATATAGCTGTCCATTTTGCACACATGTAATCTGGTGTAAGTGGCATCAAAACATACTATTGTTGTCCTCACCCCTCTCTCAGGGGTTGTAGTGTTCAATATGTACCTCCATATTCATTGCATATGCACATCTGTTGCTGTAGAAGAAATGGACAGCTATGGACCTTCCCTAAACCCTTCCTGAACATGCCTAGCTATCTTGCCTACTGTCTTTCCTTCTTTGTGCCCCTTTTTCACCACATTCCTATCACCCCTTTTTTCTTTTCTTTTAAAGAAATTAGCACGGGGGTAAGCAGGAGTAAGCACTTTTAAGCAGCAGTAAGTGGGTCTAAGTCTGTTTGCACAGGGGTAAGCACTGCCTACATAGATTAAGCAATTTAGAAGCTAACTGAGTGTAAGAAACTGTAACAGGAAGTTAGCAGTGCTTACCATCACGCAAACCTGTGCAAACCCGCTCACGACTGCTTAAAAGTGCCTTAATCACTCTGTATCCAATGACCCTTGTTCTGCCCAACAACAAAATAAAAGGCCTCTGCTAGGCTCATACCCAGGACCCTTCACACCACAGCCAATATCATTTACCACTTAGCCATAGCAGATGTGCATAATTTTGATGTTATCACAAACATATCATCCAGCACAGTCATTCAACAGTATAAGAAATGTATTTCATTATGTAGATGTATGTGTGTGTGTGTGTGTGTTTATGTCTATATATATATATATATATATATATATATATATATATATATATATATATATATATATATATATATATATATATATCAAGAACAAACCTCGTGACAACAAAGCATTAAAAAAGAATGAAAAGGAAAACACCAGCAACTCCTGTATTATGTAGCGGTATTTTCTTATGTAATATCAAGAATCCTTCAGACAGATGTGTCATTAATACACGCAAACATTTGTACTTTGCTCAAATACATTACTTTGAGCAGTTTATTTAAATTAACAAAACAGTTCCTGTCCAATCATAATGTGAGAACAGTAGTCTTGCAAGGTGCTGTGTGCAACATCATCATCATTAAAAAGGTAAATGGGGTAACCACAGAGGGACCAGTAGTGTCGCGTGTACACTGGGTTTGTTTGCATCATGTGTACCTGGCACCTTTAGGAGTCATGTCCATACTGGGATCATGTGCACCTCATATACCTGGAAAGAAAAAAATAAGAAATTTAAAAAAACGGTGCATGTTGAGGTGGCGTGTGGGAGTGCTACATGCTCAGAACATCAAACCTGGGTCATTGGTTCTGCAGAACCGGGAGATGAGGCTGGGCAGGGGTGTAAGCAAACCGCTGCTTCTCAACCCCCTAATAGGAAACTACCAGTAGGAGAATCAGTGCCAACTGGCTAAGCCTAATCATCAACCAAAAGCATTGCTGTCCCTAGTGGGACAACCCAAAATTTTTCTTTGTTAAAAAGAATCCTTGGAGTAACATACCATCTCTCAAAGGTAAGCAAAGAAGGGTATGTATGCTCATGGACTAAATGTTTGTGATGCCTGAAGATCCATGGGTTGACAAAATGTACATGATGGGTCCCAAGAAGTGGAGAGTGGCCAATGTGTAGTGGTGTATTTAGATTCGGCTGGAACCTGTAGAACGAATGATTGCTGTGGAGGAGGAGCGGAGGGGGGGGGGGTTATGGGTATGACATTATGGACCGAGATGTGCTGGGGTTGAGTGGACCTGGTCAAATTGGACCACCTCATGGATGTAAGCTAGAAAGGAGGGGGGCAAACAGGAAAGGAACTGAGACATACCATTTCCCATGGCAAAGCACATTATGAGTAATATTTATGTTGCATAACCCATGAAATAACACATATCTATATGAACTGGAGTATTGCAGTAAATGCACATGTGAGGTGTCGGTATCATAATGCATAAAGGACTAGTTAGGTTAAGCAGCAATAAGAAGTAGTAAGCATATGTCAGCACTAGTAAGTGAGTTTCAGTCCGTATGCGTGGGGGTGAGGGCCAGTGTTTGAGGTTTGCCAATTTCTTCATCTATAAGTTCCATGATAATGCATTCCATGCCCTTGCAGGTCAGGCTCGTCAGACTGATGGGATGGTATTTCCCATGATTCAAGGTGTATTCCCCCCTTGTGGAGTGGGATAACTGCAGCTGTGTGCCACTCACTGGACAGAAGCCTGAGGTGAGGCTATGATGAAACATGACAGTTAGGTGGGGTGCCATTTCATGTTGTAGTTCATGTAGTACACAGTCCAGGATGTCATCTGGGGGGAATGAGCCACTAAATCGATCTGCCAGGATATTGGCTAAATACTTGGCATCAATTCATTTTAATACCATTTTGTTGTAACTCAGAGCACTTCTGAGCATTGCCATTTCAAATCTGGACATAAGTATAGAATGGCTTGTGTTTGACTTTGGAATCTTTGGTAAAGTTACTTACATGACTAGCTTTGAATGGATCTCAGCTTCTTACTGAGGCTGGTAAGGGAGTTGTTTACATCCTTGGATTATCATTTTGTCTTCAACATTTTCTTTCTTCTGTTGTATATTTTGTTTATGGCAGGGGATCACCAGACTGGCTTCATATTTGTGGACAAGATAATCTAGGTTGTATTTGGGATGGCACAATTCATGCAGGAGTGGATGTGCTCATGCAGTGCCTTATTGTATGATTCAGCAGTTGATCTTTCAGCTCCTGCCTCAATGGGTGTCACAAAGTATGTCACCATTGGCTTGAGTAGCATGAAGTTGGCTTTGAAAAGGTCTTTTACGGAGGTTTCCTTCCTGGGTGGTGGGGGTGGGATGTGGATGTCAACAGTGATGAGCTTATGGTCTGACCTGACCAATGATGGGGAGAACACTGCTGTGGTGCATCTATCTCCCATGTTGGTAATAACCAGGTGTAGGATATTGTAGCCCCTGATTGGACAATGGATTAGATGATCCAGGGTGTTGGAATGTATGAATGTTAAGAACCATTGGGAAACGGTGTTGGTACCCAAGTAGCTTTCCCAGTTAATGGCAGGGTAGTTGAAATCACCACATATTCGGTTGTTTGTATCTGTCTGTTTCAAGTATGTTTACAAAGGTGTTATCTTGAGCTGTTTATTTAAATTAGCTAATCAGTTCCTGTCCAGTGATAAAGCCAGACCTATAGTCCTGCAAGGGGCTGTGTGCATCTTCATTATCATTACAAAGATACAACAGAGAGAAACCTGTAGTGTCATGTGTATACAGAGGATGTGTCCATCACGTATACATGGAACCAAACCTTTTATGACTCATGTGCCAACTGGGGTTGTGTGCACTTTGTATACCTGGAAGACAACAGGAAAACAACAGATGAATGCATGTTGAGGGTGGTGTGCTACATGCTCAGAAGGTCAAGTCTGGATCATCGGTTAAGTGGAACTGGGAAATAAGGCTGGGTAGGGATGGGAACATATCATTGCTTCTCAGACTGGTGGCCAGATACTACCAGTGGGATAAATACTGTTGACTCACTAAGTCCAGTCTTGAAGCCAAGACAGGTTCGTCCCAAATGTGATGTCCCACAAATAGAAATGGATTCTTTGGGTTAACTCATGTCTCCAAAGGTAGAGATTGTATGTGTGTAACATGGACTAGGATGTAGAGAAGCCTGAATATGCTTGGGTCGAGACAACATCCATGTTGGGTCCTTAGCAGTGGAGAGAGGACAATGTGTAGAGGTGTGATGAGGCTGGTCTAGCACCTGGAGAATGGATGGTTAATGTGGACGTGGGGGTGTGTGTGTGTGTGTGTGCAGGGAGCAATGGGTATGAAATTGTGGCTCGAGGTGTGTCAGGGTTGGATAGACCAGTTTTAATCAGACCGCCTTGTGGAGGTAAGTGAGAAAGGGGGTGCGGGGGGGGGTAATCGAGAGAGAAACAATGTGGTTGCGTAACAAAGACATGAATGTATGGCCGGTGCTGGGAGGGTGCACCGGAGGAAATAGTAGAGTGAAGGTGGAGGAACAAACCTTGGGCTTAGTCACATGAAACAGGTAAAAAAAATAAAATACTTTCCAACATTAATAGACCTAGTTGGGTCTCATTTCAATACTTTAGGTTTTAATATGACACACGTCTGATCAGATCAAGTCCCACTACATTTCAATACTTTTAATTCTTTTTGACTCTGTCATACACACACACACACACACACACACACACACACACACACACACACACACACACATATGTGTGTGTGTGTGTGTGTGTGTGTGTGTGTGTGTGTGTGTGTGTGTGTGTGTGTGTATATATATATATATATATATCTGTATATATATATATATATATATATATATATATATATATATATATATATATTGACAGATATATATATCTAGATGTATATATCTATAGCTGGGTCTACTTCTTTTGACCTAACTTTCATTTGCCTGACACTCATTCTCCTGACCCCATTTGACTGAAATTTCATTTGCTTGACACTTCATTTGCCCGACACTTCATTTGACTGACAAGTATTATTAGCAAGAAAATGGAATATGCCCCCTTCCCCACTGTAGTGCGACCCTGGAGTTAGAATATATAGTTAGGGGGGGTGTGGGGGGCACACACATTTCATATGATATTGTTAACTTTTGATGTAATATTGCTTAGTAAAAGAAAAGTAAGTGGGGGGCTTCGACCCCCACATCCCCCATTGTGGGGGGCTGTGCCCCCCACCCCCCCAACTATATATTCTAACTCCAGGGTCGCACTACAGTGGGGAAGGGGGCATATTCCATTTTCTTGCTAATAATACTTGTCGGCCAAATGAAGTGTCAGGCAAATGAAGTGTCGGGCAAATTAAATTTCAGTCATTTGGTCTCGGGCAAGTGGGTGTCAGGCAAATGGGAGTTAGGTCAAAAGAAGTAGACCCCTATAGCTGTATACATATGTATTGATATATATATATATATATATATATATATATATATATATATATATATATGTGTGTGTGTGTTTGTGTGGATATTTATATATAGATAGATAGATACATAGATAGATAGATACATAAATAGATAGACAGATATAATAGTGAGAGAGGTATATATCTATTACATCTACATGTATAAGTACATTCCCTGTACTGTTGACTTATTTTGCTGTATGCTATGCTTGTGAAAACATCAGGGCTATGCATATCTGCCATGGCTTAGTGGTAAACCACTATGGCTGTGGTATGCAGGGTCCTGGCTTTGCGCCTTGTAGAGGCCATTTATTTTGTTGCTGGGCAGAACAAGGGCCATTGGATACAGAGTGATTAAGGCAGTTTTAAGCAGTTGTGAGCGGGTTTGCGAGGGTTTGCGCGATGGTATGCACTGCTAACTTTCGGTTACAGTTTCTTACACTCAGTTAGCTTCTAAATTGCTTAACCTGTGTAGGCAGTACTTACTCCAGCACAAACAGGCTTACTGCTGCTTCAAAGTGCTTACTCCCTATTACACCCACGCTAATTTTTAAAAAAATTTCTTTAAAAGAAAAGAAAAAAGGGGTGATAAGAAAGTTGTGAAAAAGGGGAACAAAGAGGGAAAGACAGTAGGCTAGACAGCTAGGGATGTGCAGGAAGGCTGTGGGGAAGGTCCATAGCTTCCCATTTCTTTTACAGCAACAGCTGTGCATATGCAATGAATTTGGAGGTACATTTGGACACTCCAACCCCTGAGAGAGGGGTGAGGACAACAGCAATATGTTGTGATACCAATTAGATCAGATTACATGTGTCCAGTGGATATGTGTGCAAAATGGACAGCTATGTATGGGGGGTGATTTTTTTTGGGGAACAGATTGCCCTTTTCTTTAATGTGAGAGTGGGATGTTGGGGAAGGAGACTAGGTATGCTCAGGGAGGATAGGTTGGGTAGGATGACAGATAACACAGACAAGACAGCATACAGGGGTGGTGTATGACATATGTGTGGGGGATACACCTTGGATGGGGAGGGGTGTTTGGAAGCCGCAAGCCCATGAGCCCCCAAACGGAAACAGTGGGACTGAAGTCCCCACCCATGGTCAGTCACCACTGTACCTTTATGGCCTCAAACGTGGCTGTGTTGACGGCTGTGTAGGGGGGGCAAACTCACCCTCTAATTGTGCAACTCGGCTCTCAAGCTGGCGTAGCTGGTCTCAAAACTCCTTGCACACTCACTACGCAACACGGGCCAGACATGACGATGAGTGACAGGTTCCTCTCTGTCCCCACTCCCAGGGTGGGGCAAGCCCCATCCTCTACAACAGTTCAACCCTAAGGTGGTGCAGGGCCAACAGAGGAGGAGGAGGAGGTCCCAGACTGGGCCCCAGACGTGCTGTTGGTCAGTGCCATGGCCAGCTGAGGTAGGTTAAGTGGGTCCACTGGGACTGGCAATCCCATACGACCTATGATGTTGCAGTTTGAAGGCAGATATGGCTTAGTAATAGTCAACAGCATTCAGGATTAGTTATAACAGCATGCATCGATAGTCTCATTAACCCAAGACACCAGATTTCACACAGTTGCAGAGGGAGCAGAACACATGCATATATACTGCATGACATCTGTACAAAGGGAAACTGACTTGTGACTGCAGCTATGAACAGTGGCCCGATATTGGCATGTCGCTGTGATAACCTCAGACATTTACTGTCATACCACTGTTTTATGTGACATATGTCCAATCAGGGATATGATGTCAGTAAATCTCATGGCTGTCACTATGTACTGACTGCAATTCTTACACTATGCTTCTGCAGTTCTCAGATAGGTGTTGTGCGAGTAACACAAGAAACAAATGGTTCCATACACTGACCAGTCCACAAATGACCCTACAGATGGGGGTTTCCTCACAAACATAGCACTGTCATGACAGTTATTAAAACATGTAGACTAGCCATTACCACACACAACCTGTTAAACTGACAGTAGTCTAAATGAAGCATAGCTACACTTACATGCTGTAGTCATGTCTGGAACATCACACTCCTGTCTTTAGGCTTTTTTCCACAGTGCATGTTTGAGGTAAATCCAGTTTCATCTGTGATGCTGTTTGTCAAACATCAGATCTAGGTTCCACTCACAGCGACTGTCATGGCCCAACACCAACATGATGTTCCTAGATATTGTATTGTGTTTCCATGCAATTGGCTATGGGAATGTTACCACAGCTGTTCCACATTCAATCAGCTAGAGGAGGACTGCAATTGGTGCAGAGGCCATCAGCTGATCATGACCATCACTTACAAAACACAAGCTGCTGCCTAAGCTAAGCAGGTGCACATCTCCACATCCACCAGAGAGTGTGTGGGAGGGACAGACAGAGACAAAGTACATCAGAGAAGGGTTGAGAGAGTAAAACTTAAGCATGTTGGTGTCACACACCTACCACTACAGGGGTTCAAAACCCTGACTGATTATGCATTACTATTACATGTGCATGCAGTTATTGCATGTGCGACATAGCTGACATGCTGGTGAGCTGTCAAAACATCTATGTGCTGGTGAGTGACATCTGCAACAGTGATATGGTATACATAAATTAGGTGTAGCACACATGCCTGTCCACATGAACAGGTGTCAGTGTCAACACAGCCACACTCTCTAAGGGACTCATACACATTGCCACACTTTGGCAAAGTCACGAATACACTTCCTACCTACTTAGTTTGCAACAATACTGTAATGCACAGGTATCACATGCACTACAGGGGTTATCCTGAGGTTCTATGGGCAAAGGGCATGTGGATGTGTGTAAGTGTACCTGGTTTGCCTGGCCCATGTTGTGCACACAGTTTATCATAAGATGTGCCAATCCTGGCCTGTTGTGGCAGGACCTGCTAATAGACAGCAGGTTGACCCTGCACCTGCATTGATAGCATGATATAGGTATTCTCTGGTGTCAGTGGCATCTGTCCATACAGGACATGTGTGTAAGGCATCATTTGTCCTTTGTGGATCAACTTTGATGGCACAACATATATTGCAGGTGTCCAGTGGGGAACATAGTGAATGGGCATTGTCCACAATTATGTACCTATTGTACTGATGGACAAGGTGCCATGCCCTCTGTAGACCACTGCAATCACACCATGCTTACTATCTGTCAACAATATGCAGGGTACTAGCAACATAGCAGTACTTTCCTAGGCAAGTGTGTTTGTGTATGAGACATGGGTTCAGAGTGTAGTCTGGGTAATATCAGCATTGCTTACTTTGTTCACCAGGCCCTGTATTACATGTAGGGGTATGGCTTGCCACCATAATCTCCTGGCTGATTGAAATCCGTAATCCTCTTGAGGTGGACATTGTGACATATAATATGGCCGCCATATAGCAAAACAACAAAACCCACTTCTCAACAAGTCCACTTGTTACTCACTCACAGCCACCCCCACACAGGACATGAGTGAAGAACACACACACAGTTGCTATATCTTGGAATAGAACTCCTACCTAACTAGTTTACCACACTACAGCATTATGCAGTTATATCACACGCATTGCAGATTACTAGGCTATTTCGTCCCCAAAGGTGTATTTCATAGTTGATGACATCAGCAGACTTGCTAAAGTCATGCAATGGAGGTTGCAGTGCCTGTGAATGGTCTCAAAAGCATTGCTCACTACCCTGAGAAAGGAACACACACATCCATACTTGGCATGTCTGGGAATAGAACACATACCTAACTTGTTTATCATACTACACAGTTATAGCGCACGCCACAGAGATTAATGTGCAATATTTTCCCCCAAAGGTGTATTTCACAGTTGATGACATCAGCAGATTTGCCAAAGTCAGTCAATGGAGGTTGCAGTGCTTGTGAATGGTCTCAAAAGCATTGTTCACTACCCTGAGAAGGGAACACACACACACATCCACACTTGCCATATCTGGGAATAGAACACCTACCTAACTAATTCATCACACTACAGTTTTACCATGCACCACAGAGATTACTGGGTGAGTCTTTCCCCAAAGGTGTATTTCACAGTTGATGACATCAGCAGACTTGCCAAAGTCAGGCGATGGAGGCTGCAGTGCCTGTGAATGGTCTCAAAAGCATTGCTCACTGCCCTGAGTAAGGAACAAAGAAACACACACACACACACACACACACACACACACACACACACACACACACACACACACACACACACACACACACACACACACACACACACACACTTGCCATGTCTGGGAATAGAACACCTCTTTAATTAGTTGATCACACTACAGCATTATGCAGTTATAGCACATGCCACAGAGATTACTGGGGTATGTTTTTCCCAAATGTGTATTCCAATGTGAATGATATGACCGGCCTTGTCATAGTAGGGCTGTAGGAAAGCCAGTGGGTGTGCATGGGCCATAACCCATTCATTTACAGTTAGACACACCACAGTCAGGCTCATGCAACTTTCACAGGTATGTGTATACAAATACTAGATGGCTACTGGCTTGTACAGTCATGTTGCACAGCTAGCACTTGCACCAGACAGTCTGTAATGCTGAGGGATACCAGTAGTCACTTTCTATGGTGAGTGACATTTACACATCTTGTGGTTGTAGCCATTTGGCTGTGTGCTGAGTGGGACAGGCCTGATGATGGCAGGCTCTTTGTCACTGTCACTGTCTTCCACAAATCTCTGTATGTGTACTTTTGGCATATTATTGTGTGTTGTCCTTGAATATATGTGGGTATTCCTATGCAATGTGTGTGCAAAGCATGACTGGTGCATACTGAGGGATGTATACACTAACATCTGCACCTGTCAGATATGTATAGTCCACTGTTGTTGGTAGACATGGACTTCTTTTGTTTAAGTGTGTGAGCATGCCCAGCATGCCCTTCTGTATTAAATGTGTGGATCCATTCCAGGTAGTTTGTACTCCAGTGAAGACCTTTGTGTTCTACACTTATTGGAAGCAAACTGTTTCTGCAGGATATCTGTTGATCATTTAGCAATATGGGGTCAAACTGTGCAAGGGATAGTGTGCACCATAGGTGACAGTGTCTGTGCTGCTTCTGCTACATAGTACAGGTGTTAGCGGACATATTCAGACATGAGTACTGTTATACACTGTGATGTTTTATGTCTTCAAGTCCTGTCAGGTGGACAGTTTTGCTCACAGTGATATACTGGGGAACACAGGGTGAATGCAGCTGTGTTCAGTATTGTGGTCAGACACCTACATATTCATGGAAGGTTATGGCATTTGGGAGGATGAGCTGCAGACACTTGCTGCTGGGTCTGTGTATCCAGTTCAGCACCTTGGTACTGTGCTGGCAGAGGATCCCATACATGTACCTCCACTGCCATGACAGCATGGCCTTATCTTGCTGTGGCAATACCTCACAGCTGTACAGATTCACACAGGTTACCCAAAGGCAGGACTCATAAGTTAGGGGACTGCCCCTATTCTGGTGTATGGGCAGGTTTGTAGCCACCCATTATTGTGTTTGCAGCCAGGGATAGTATGTGACCTAGGCTTTGTTTGTCGAATCTTGCATATTCCATGCTGCCCATGCTCCCACCCCCACCCCTTGATTATTCTATCCTCATCTATACATTATGCATACATTTGCTGATACTTGCCCTATAGTTATCACCTCATCACAGCTGTGTTTTGGTGTTGGCCCACTGTTCATGCAGTGGGACATGGTGGACATGTTACTGTGGTTTGTCCACATGGCCTTGCATATGGCTTTTGTGGAGTGTGTTATGTTGTTATTTGGGTGTTCATTACATAACATACATTGGCAGTACGGGTGGGACACAGGCCTTGGCAGAGGCCTGCAGGCAATTTGGTGGTGATGCAGGCCATTTGTAGCAGGCCTTTGCATTCTGTCAGTCCTACAGTCCCAGACTGCCACACAGTATATTCCCCTGGAGTGACAGGGTAGCTGTACTAGGTTTTCATGCCAATACTTTCTATTGGAATTGATCAGGTAGTGTCTATGGTGGCAGAGTGATACTTACAGCTAGGGACACACCAGCATGAGACACTTGCACTGCATGTTGCATTCTTTTGCTATTGCCATACACTTGTGGGGGTCATAGTGTACTCTTTCCAACAGCAGGGATATGACAAGAGAGGTCCCTGTAGTTGGTGTTTGGGTGATCTGGGTGCATGTGTGCTATGGACACTACTTCCATCTGACTTACAGATATGCATGGGACATTCCAGTTATGCTGGCTTGTGCAGGGACATCAGACATTTCCCAATGCATCAGTCCTATAACCTTTGTGATCTGCAAGTGCTCTGCCAGATGACATCGGCATTCCCTACTACAAGGCGAGATACTGAAATGCATACCTGTATGCACAGTTCCAAGGGTGTGTCCATTTCACACTTACACAGTATATACTGTATGCCAGGGGTACCTTTCCCTGTGTACTGCTTGTATATCTGGCCCAACTGTCATGCCATGTCCGTCTTTCCAATGCTGACACATATTACCACCATACATTTACAATTGCTTACTGCTAGCATGTGTTATACTGGGGGTAATTGTCTTTGGCACTGTGGTTGTGAGGACTTGGCCCTGTCATCATCACTTGTGGGCAAGGGCTACCAGGTCACAACTCAACATGCATGCATACTGACCACTCTCACACAGTATGTAACACACACCAAACTAACACATGCATGCCTGCATATTGTACAAATGCTGCGATCTAACCTGCTACCTTGGCCAGCTCAGGTCATCTGTGCTCCACCCGTATTATACCTACACATACATGTTACTACATGTCTACATCATAAGGGGGGGCTCACCTGACTGTTACTACATTTCTGCATAGGACTGGGGGTACATACCTGACTGTTACTACATTTCTACATAGGATTGGGGGGCATACCTGACTGTTACTACATTTCTACACAGCATTGGTGGGGCCATACCTGACTGTTACTAAATTTCTACATAGGATTGGGGGGGCATACCTGACTGTTACTACATTTCTACATAGGATTGGGGGGGCATACCTGACTGTTACTACATTTCTACATAGGATTGGGGGGGCATACCTGACTGTTACTACATTTCTACATAGGATTGGTGGGGCCATACCTGACTGTTACTAAATTTCTGCATAGGATTTGGGGGGGAGCATACCTGACTGTTTCTACATGTCGCCACAGGACTGGGGGCACACCTGACACTTGTACACATTTGCTATGACTGTATTGGTATGTCGAGTACTTCATTTCATTCTGCATCCTAACCTATCATGCTGACTAGAGGCATATCAGTGTACTACAGCTCTTTGGTCTGGATGACCTACATATCAGTTTCTGACTTCCTACCTTTCAGAACTAACATCCCACTGCCTGACCTGTTGTAGTGTGTCTGTGTAGTTCTGGGGTGGGATGTTCTCCATAGCCATCAATTAGAGGCCTTAGCACTGCTTTTGTTTGTGTTTGTCTACAGCTGTCCTGCTGGTTGACACTGTTGTTGGGTATGACAGCCTCCTTGACTGGCATGTTTGTGTCATATGGACACCCATGTGTCCCGGCACAATTCCTGCAGTGGGTTTTGTCACCTTGTCTAGTACTGGCTACTATGGTGGTACCAGTATTTGTTACAGATCTCATGCTGCCACTAGAGGTGTCTACTATCTGCTGGCATCCCATTCAGCCACTCGATCCCCTTGCATGATCACATCCATACCATAGATACAAGTAACTACACATACTACTCCATTTGGCGATTGGTAGGACGAGTGACTTACCTTGTAGCTACGCCAGTATTGAGGATGGTGCTGGAGGGCTGACTATGTCAGATGCACATAGTACACTCCCTATACATGGTAAAGCACAGGAAACATCGGGTTTGGCATCCCTTTTACTGTATGTGCAAGTCAGTGTGGGGTGTCATTCCCTGGGTCCCTACTGTGTCAGTGTATGTGCTATGTGTTGCCTCTTTGCCAAGGCGAAGGCATACGGGGCATGCCTCCTTCTGCATACTGGGCAGGCTCAGGTTGTTCCTCCTCTGAGTCACTCTGTGCATGTGCAGGCCTTGGCAGTGGTGGAGGGCTGTGTGGCCCTGCCCCATGCTGTTCCTGCTGCAGCTGTTACCGCAGGATCATATTGTGTAGCATGGCACATACCGTGACAATTTGGGTACATGTAGCTGGTGAGTACTGCAAGGCTCCACCGGACATGTCCAGGCACCGGAACTAAGATTGAGCATCCCAAACACATGCTCTATTATGATTCTTGTCTGTGCATGTGCCTCATTATGGAGTTGCTGTTCAGGTGTGCGTGCATTTCTGATGGGTGTCATCAGCCACGGCTCCAGTGCGTTACCAGCATCCCCCACTAGCTGACTGACAGGGATGTTCCCATTGGCAAATTTCTGGTACAGCTGCATCAGATGCCAGATGTGGGAGTCATGATAACTTCCAGGGCAGCCTGCACACACATTCATTATAATGCCCTGGGCATCGCACGTGACCTGCAGTTGATGGAGGGGAAGCCCTTGTGGTTGATGTAGGCCCTACCCTGCTCACCGGGTGGTGCTTTGATGCATAGCACCCACTACCTCAGGGTATTCTGCTATTTGGTGGAAGAGACGCATATTGCTGGCTAACACCTCAATGCTGGTGGGGAAGAATATGTACTCACTGGCATGTGCTGACATGGCATCGAGTAACTGGTGGAATACCCTGCATGCTGATGCTTGTGAGATCCCCATGATATCCCCAGTTGGCCTTTGGAAGGTGCCTGTGGCTAGTATTCTTATCCTTAGACATACCTTGTTATCTACTGGGATGGGTTCCCCTCTGTTGGTTCTGTGTGTGAGGCGTGGCCAGCACAAATCAACAATTTGCTGTAGGAGGCCTCTGTCCACTCTATAGCACTCCACTATCTCCAGCTCATGTAGCCCCTGATAGGCAACCCTGGGTCTGAACATTCTTTGCCGTCTCCTCACTGTAGGTTGGTTGACAGCATTCTCATCCTCACCACCCTCAACCTCTTCCACATTTTGATTTATGAGAGCAAATGCAGCCCCTATCATTTTGCTGCTTTCGTAAGGTAAAATTTCCCCACTTGTATACACTACTGTTGCAGAGTATATGGGAAAAACCAGAGGGGAAGGTGTTTGCATAGCTTATAGTGGTGTCCTGGGCTGGGCTGCTGCATGTGTAATTGGCTGATTCTAATACATTTCACCTGCCAGCTATGCTAGGTCTCCTTGGTTACCTTCCTACTGCTGGTTTCCCTTCTTATTGCCTTCCTGTTTAAGCCTGGGGGCGTGCCATGCAAACACAGTGCTCAGATGTGAACGGAGCTGCTATTTCCTGTTTTTTTTTTTACACCTGGTGTGTGCCACGCAAACATGCGTAAGTGCTGTAAGTACCTTTTACAGGATTTTGGCTCATCCTACCTGTGTACACCATGGTTTTCTTGGTGTAAGATAAGACAGCCTTAGACACAGCCCCTACCTTAGCTTTGTTTAGCTGAGAGCAAACCTGGCCCATAGGGATCCAATAAGCTTACACCTTACATGACACACCCCTCTGTGAAGTCATCTAGCTCTAAGGCTTAATCCATGGTTTAATGCTCCTACACGCTTGGATGCAAGCTAAACCTGCAGGGAAATCTGTGATTCGCTATCAGACTCCTCATTTGCATAGGATTGCCTACTAATGCACAGTTACATGTCATACACTGAGGTTCCCCCTTAGCAACCGTTATTCCCTGGCCATGTTGCCTTTTGCCTACCATTGAGTATAATGGCAAAATAGTGATTTGGGTTGGGAAGCTTATTCCAGGTTTTTCTTTTATTTTCGGCCCGATCGCATTTGTGCGCTGCTGTGCTACGCTTAAACAGCCGAAATTGGCTAAAGAAATAAAATTTTTCTGAACACTTTGGCATGCCAATGGCCATAGGCATATGTTACACATGATATACAACCTTTATTTGGAGCTGTCATGGCTCCGTTTTGTAGCTTGCAGAAATGTACTCGGTTACTAACCGAGTACATTTCTGCAGACTACACTAATCATGCACGGACAGCTGCCAGCTTTCTGGATTGCAAATTACCCTCATTTGCATGTTTTCACCTGTCAATGAAGTAATTTGCATACAGGAGCTCAGTCTGTGCAGGGTTAGTTTAAGAGCTCACATGCACATGCTGGGAGCTCGTTCCTGGATCACATGACAGCCATATTGCCTAGATGTGCTCTTAGACTAATCGTGCACGCCGTGCAGGGCTTGATAAATCTGGGGGTTAGTGTTTTTTAAGAAGAATTTGTCTGCAGAGTGGAGGGCCCTTGAAGGGGAGTAAGGTAGTAAGATATTTTTAATGTGGAGCATTTATCTGGGTAGTAATACATTTATATGCAGATTCTACTTGTGAATGTTTTAGGATTTTGCTTAATTTGAGCCAGTTAAGTTATCTCAAAGCTTGGCAGTGTTGAGTTCAATATGTTGATTTAATGGTAAATTTAGCAATTTATATTAGCAAGATGCTAGCTTGGATCCAAGAGTGGTATTTAGGTTAGTCAGGGTAGGTGATACATAAAGGAGGGCTGGGAGAAAGTACACTGAGGATAATGTTTGCTGTGCCGTGTCTGTGAGGTATTGTTTGGTTCTATAGACGCAGCCCCGTTTCTGGTTGCTCTTTTTACAGTTTGCAAAATTTGATAGTCAAATTTGAGAGTTTCATCAATGACATCTCCTAGGAGTCTACTCTGCATATCTATTTCTATTTTATTGATATTTGCTGATGTAATTAGGAAAGATTGCTTTTGGTTGTTATATTGTTTTGGAGTGAAGAGCGTTCATTTTGTTTTATTTTGTTAGAGTTAAGGAGCAGATTTGAGTTTATTTTCCAGATTTCTATAGAGGTAAAAGAAGAATGGGTAAATTCCTGGAGTATGGAGAGAATTGAGCACATATTAATGTTGAATTATCGGCATATTGGACAATACTTGCGTGTTGTGTGGCAGTGCAACAATCTGGAGTTTAGTTATAAAGATGTTAAAGGGGAGTGGTGCAAGGATCAAGCCCTGTGGGACTCCTATGGTGACAGATTGAAATGAGGAATAATCCTGGTTCCATTTGACATATTGTTTTCTTTCAAACAGATAGCTAAGGAACTATGCAAGGGAGTATTCAGAAGGTCTGACTTGAAGCAAGGTCAGAGAGTAAATGCTGAAGTGATACTTTGTTGAATGCCTTAGACAGGTCTAAAAACATTGTTGACACAAGTCTCCTATTGTTTCTGAGTTGATTTATAGTACTTGTAAAATACAGTAGGGCAGTAGTTACTGGAGCCGAGATATTGTTTGAGTTGTGTGTGGATACAATTTTCAAAGATTTTTGAAAATGGGGAGACTATAATTATGGGTCTATATTTGCTAAAGTCAGTTGATGCACCTCCTTTCTGTAATGGTATAATACAGGAATGTTTCAAATGGTAGGAACCTATTTACCAGTATAGAGATTGGGAAAGCAATGGTATCAGCAGCTATTTTGAGATATTCTGGTGGGAGATTGCCACAGCCAATGTGGTTAATTTCAATTTAAGTAGTAGTTTTTTATAGTAGAGGAGGGTACAGGGGGTGAGGTCGAAGTAATGGTACAGATGGATTTGCTGATGGGAGAGAGATAAAAGTGGCAGGGTCAATGTTAAATAACAGTATGGTCTGTATAAAGCTATTGAACTTGGAGGAGATTGATTCAGTGCAGTTACTGTTTCTTGGGTAAGGAGTAGTAGTTTGGCTATGGTCTAGTAACCTGTTTAGGGATGACTGGAAAAATGTAGGGTTTTTTGATGTATGTATTGAAGGTTATTATAACAGGTTTGTTTATCTAGTTTGATATGGAGTTTAGTAAGGTTTCTTAGGTGCTTAAATAACTGCATTGAGTTTTTAATCATATTTATGGCTTTCATTCCATGCTTTGTCCTGTTCTTATATTAGTTATTTTGTTTCCTTAGTTAGCCATTGTGCAGGGCTGGATTTGACTTTTATTGAGAACTGGGATTAAGTTGTTAAGGATTTTTTAGGAAAATATCATTCAAGTAAGATACTACACAGCCTAGATGCACATATTTTAGTATATTCCAATTGTTCTGTCATTTTGTTTTAATAAAAGTGTATTTGTTGAACTTGCTTGAATTTCATATTTGGTTGCATATAATTTGTTTGTCCTGGCTATTATAGCTTTTAATGGCATATGTTGGCTTGTGATCACTTTGGTGTCTAGTAGGCATACAAGTTTAATTACTTGTCTGGATTATTGGTGAGCAGCCACTCTAAGATTTACTGCCTGTTGTGTAATGGCATGGTTAATGAAATTATATATATAAAGCCATGTATGTTTATGGATTGTGTTGGGGTAGTACTGTTTATAAGCTGCCAGTCTATGTTTAAGTCTGCTTGGATGAGGGGTCTCATATTGGACATTATGACATATCCAGTGAAGATTTTTGGCAGTAGTGATGTTGTTACCTTGTAGGATGTATACAACTAAGACACAGATTGTTTTTGCATTATTAATTTTTAGTCTTACTAAAATGATCCAGCATTCCTAAATTTTAGGATATCTTGTTTAAGTATGGTTATATTTAAGGACTTTTTACAGAGAACCGCAACACCTCATGCTCGCTTGTTTATGCTATCAGTGTGGATTTTATTAAACTCTGGAGGGCTGATGTCATTATCAGATGTTTCTGTTTTTAGTCTGGTTTCTGTGGTAGTGACTGTATCAGGGGAGAGGACAACAAGGTAGGCATGGATATCATGAATTTTACTACATATGTTTCTCAGGTTCATATTTAACAAGAGGAGGTTATGCTTAGAGATACAGGTGTGTTAGTAGTGTGAGTACTCAATGTTTTTTCTTTTGTGCAAGAAGGTATACAACCAAACAGGCTTTTGCTTAGTTGATATATCTATATATATATATATATATATATATATATATATATATATATATATATATATATATATATATATTGTGTGTGTGTGTGTGTGTGTGTGTGTGTGTGTATTTTTTATTTTAGGGTCCAACTGGAAGAACATATCTGCACACACTCACACCTAGAGCTAATTTAGAGTGTCCAGTACTGCATGCCTTCAGAATGTGGAGGTAGCCAATGCACCCAGATGAAACCCAGATGAATGCAGGGAGGACATACAGACTCCACACAGAAGGCACCCCACCCAAGAATTGAGCCAGAGCACCTCTTTCTGTGAGGCGACAATGCTAACTGCTATACCACTGTGCCACACAACAAATTATATACATCAAACAAAAAGGGGATGATATGAAAGTACTGCCAGTAAGGTAGTGCATTCTATGAATATCTACTGTTACAGGTAAGTAGGATTTACATGACTGTTCTACATTCAACAACCACACTGCTTTACTGGCATATGGTTAGATTCCCAGACTTACCACAACCTGGAAAGAACATCTGGAGTATAGTCTTTGCAAAGCCTACTCTGGATTTAGAAAAGGTATCTAGCTTGCATTGTTTCATAAAGAGGTGGAAAGAGGACTTCTAGAGACTATTCCTTTTCAGTATGTCACTGAAGAGAAAAAGGCCCTGGTGGAATGTACCTTTATCTTGCCTAGATTTGCACTGACATAATAGGAGCAACAGAAAACACCAGACAACAACCAACATGCAGTGGTTTTCTTATAGACAGGTTGCCCCTTCTTTGCCCCTGTGAAGGACATAAGCCTTCCTAAAGGGTTTCATTCTGTTAAGGTAGTACCTAAGGTACCAATGCACATTCAAGGCATGAAGTATCCTTTCTCCCTTATTATTAGTTTTTTGAAAGAACACATGGAGATTAATAGATTAATAGAGTGAATTCTGAGACCACTTTTGACTGAAAGAAGGATTAGTGCATAACACAGTCTTATCCCTGTGACAAATTAGGCAAGGTTGTCCCTTAATTAGGGCTTGCAGCTCAAAAACTCACCTTGCAGATATCAGAGCAATAAGCAAAACAGTTTTCCACATTAAGAACTAGAGATCAGCTTGTCCTGCCAGTTCAAAAGGTGGTAAGGTCAATTTTTCAAGGACATAGTTGAGATCCCATGAAGGAGTAATTTGCTTGTGAGGAGGTATCATATATGGAAAATTCCTTTCATGAACTGTTTTACCAAAACAGAAGAAGAACAAGGGGGATCCATATGCAGGCATGCAGAGATGGACACTAAATACACCTAATGGATGGTGCAGTGGTGTAGTGATTAGCATTGTCACCTGATAGCAAGAGGTTCTCTGCTTCAATTCCAAGTTGGAGTGCCTTCTGTGTGGAGTCTGCATGTCCTCCCTGCATTTGTGTGGATTTCTTCTGGTTGCACCAGTTTCCTCCTATGTAATAAAGACATGCAAAGTGAAAGGCAATGGGAATATAATGATATGCATCTTTCAAGTCCAGGGTCCCCATGAAGCAGAGCTCTGGGAAAAGAAGTACTGTCTGCAAAGTAAACATCTTGAACTTAGGGACCTTTTATGAGTTTACCTCTGTCATCAGAAATTAAAGGTCCAACACCAGTCTCTACGACAGATTTTTTTTGGAATCAGGAAAATTCTATGACCCTGGAGTCCACTATTTGTCAGATAATAGCAGGAAATAATAATGTCTG
The DNA here is from genome assembly GCF_019279795.1 of Protopterus annectens. Classification (NCBI taxonomy): domain Eukaryota; kingdom Metazoa; phylum Chordata; order Ceratodontiformes; family Protopteridae; genus Protopterus; species Protopterus annectens. The sequence continues at coordinate 1,368,915,431 of NC_056744.1, read as the reverse complement.
ATCCAATGGATGAGTGGAGGGACCCCTTTGAATGGAGGCAGATGTTGTCTCCACTGTCATCTCTAGTCCTTGCCAAAAATGCTAAGCACCCACTGGTTTGAAACCATTGGTCACCAGGCTGCTTTGTTGAGCGCTATCTTTGGAGATGTGGCACCTGGAAGAGGAGTTAAGAAAAACAATTGCCATGCCTCAGCATAATTATAAGTTGGAAAGGGGATTATCCTTTTTTGGGAAAGGAACCCCTCTTGTTAGGCTTGACAGGGTTCTTGTCCTGCCATTTTCTTTTATTACCATTGTTTTGTCTGATGGGGACTTCTGACTGAAAGGCCAGCCAAAATTATCCTGCTTAAAGCAGAGAAAGTTGGAAATATGAAACATCTTCGACGTTCCTTTTATGAGTTTACCTCCGTCATCTCAATGTTTAAGGATCTGATTATCTGCTGTACATAACCAGACTCAAGTGGAGCATTCAAAATGTCATTTTTTAACTCATCACAAAAGTTCTGGCTGTGCAACCAAACATACCTCCTTATTACCACTGACGATGCTGCATTTTTAGAAGCATGTTTTGACATCTGAAACACTGGAAATTATATCTTTAACATAGACCTTTTGCTTAGCAGGCAAGGAAGCAGCAAACTTGTCTAAACTTGAAATACATCTCAACACAAACTCCAACGTAACACACTAGTAGTTAAACACTTTAAAAGCTACCATGCTGGTCTGAGCCAGCTTCTTTCCCTGAGATTCTAGCCATTTGTCTAGTTTATCTGAAGGGAGAGAATTTGAAGAAGACAAAGTGCTTTTATTAGAAGAAGTCCCTGGAGACACCAAAGCAGGGACCATAGGCCAGGGATGGCTGAGCATACCTTAAGTTTCTTCAACACTTTTTCAGGCAGAGGTTCAATGAGAAGAAGAGAATTACAGGCTTTCTTAAAAAACATCTTCATGAGCTGGGATCAATGGAGGAAACGTCTCCATGTCCAGAGCCTCATCATCCAAAAGAGAATAAGCCCTGCTGATCTTGGGGGGCAGACAAAGATTGCTCCCATTTGAATACATCACTAAATCTTGCCAGCATTTGGTTAAAAAAAGAATTCTGGATTCCTGAACCTGTTCATCATCAGAGAAAAGCAACTGATCTGACTCTAACAGGTCCGTAACTTCAGCACCGGACCCACTTCAAAAACAGCATCCTTAAATGCTTGATCAGTGGTGGAAGGGTCTACACTGCCTTTCAAGGGAGCTAGCCAAAACCACCATCTTGGGTGGGAACCCAATCAGAGACTTCTTTGACTACACTACACTAGTGGGATGCATATCAAAACTTACAACAGATTCTGCTCTCCTGACTTCCCTTACACCTAAAGGATTTAATTATCCCATACTTGAAGCAGACAAAGGTACACACCCAGAGAATGTGTCTGATGATTATGTCACACACAGCTATGGTACTGCTACCATCACACCAAGGTTTCTGAAGGTAACAGAAAGAAAGAAAGTGGTCTGATAGCCTGTCAAGGCTGAGGGTGCTGTGGAGTCACAAGCCATAGGCTGAGGTATATATTTTTTTTATTTATTTTTATGTTTTCAGGTGCAAAAGGGGTAGATGGTAGTGGTGGTTGTGTTGGGGCCATCACGTCAGGGGGCAAAAATATAGCCTGATCAATACCAAGTACTGGTTTTATGGTCAGCCCAGTGCAAATTGGACAAAACCCATTCTACCTCTAAACAGCAATGTGAACTCTTTCTGCAGGGATACTATAATGAATACCGTACTGAAAAAAAGTGAGCAGTTTCAGTAACCCAACACAAAGCATAAAATACCTGTTGTAAAGACCCACAAATTTAACAAAGGCTAGTTTCAGACCCACATATATAGCCTTAGACAAGAAATTAAGAAAAATTCACAAACAAAATGGCACTGGAATCACCCTTTAAAATAAAAAAAATGATAATGCTACAAATTGTACTCAATTATTTCAAATAAACATAGCTCCAGAGAAAAAAATGTAAAAAAAACAGAAAAAACATTCCTGTCAAAGTCTTCAAAAATAAGCTTTTAATCAACAAAAATAGCAGTCACAATTTACTCGTGATTCTGGCAAGATGAGGCTATGAGAGGAACCGCACTAAAATGTCCTTAGTGCAGAAACTCAGGGAAATAGAAAATACACCCCAGAGATCACTTCTGGTTCTCTGCTGGACAGTGGCACAGGAAAATAACTTTCTTGGGTGGCTTAAGCTGTGGAACCTTGCTGGCTAGGCTTACGTAGGCCCTTGGGCCGATAGCCTAGTACCTACCTATGAACCTATGAACCTATGAAATATTCATAAATGGCCCTAAAACACATTCAGAAAGCTAAAACAACACACATAAACTTAGAACTGTCTCAAAACAAACAGTATAACCCTTATACTGAAAGAAAAATAAAACTCCAAGCAAATACAACTTTCCTAAAGGAAAGAAAAGCAAATTAGTAGAATATACCATTCAAGCACATATAGAAAAAGGTAGATGGAAGGTAAATTAACCCAGAGAGAGAGGAAAGATCTGTCTTCCAATAGATCTTTCTCTTATTGTGGATCTAGGTGGCCATGTCTGTGAATTTGACAGGTAGTCCTGGTCCTGCCAGATGAATGGTCCTTCACACCCATAGGCAGGCAATAGGAGGAGCTCTGAGGTTTGATAGACTGCTAGGGGGAAGACAGCAGGGCTCTACTACCAATATACAAATAAGGCGGTTCCCTATTAGAAGACCAAATGTGTCTTGGTTGAACTCAGAAGCCTGAAACGGCAAAATATTGAAGTGGCTTTTAAGCAAATTCTTTCCCTTGGCTGCTTCGTTACTTTGCCGTATTCGGCACTGTACTACGTTCTCAGAGTTGGTATATTTAAGTAGGGGGGTGGGGGTGTGTGGAGGGCGAAGCCCCCTACTTAATGTAATGTTTAAAGTATTTTTTTTTTTTTTTTGTTGGAACAGTGATTTTTTTTCCCTAGGAAAAAAATCGCTGTTCTGACAGTTCAAAATTGTAAGCTTTCGCTTACATAGATTGACCACAAAAAGGAGCGAAATGGCTTTGCAGTAAAAAATCCAGTTCCCAATGTAAAATAACAAAAACAAAAACAGCAAACCTCTATTTCCAAAGTAAAACAGCTTTTTCAGCTCATAAAAGTAGTATGCTGCAAAGTAAAGCAAGTGTAGCTGGTTCTTCAACCCAAAAAGAATCGCACAAAAGTATAATCCAAACGAGAACTTTAATAGCTAGCTAGAGTTAAGCGCTTTCACCAAATGGCTTTTTCAAAACTTCAACAACTGCCATTAAAAACAAAGCATTTAAATATACAATGGAAGAAGTTCATTGGTGCACATGACATAGTTAATTGACTTAAACTCTAGAGTTGGTGAAAGCGCTTAACTCTAGCTAGCTATTAAAGTTCTCGTTTGGATTATACTTTTGTGCGATTCTTTTTGGGTTGAAGAACCAGCTACACTTGCTTTACTGCAGCATACTACTATGAGCTGAAAAAGCTGTTTTACTTTGGAAATAGAGGTTTGCTGTTTTGTTATTTTACATTGGGAACTGATTTTTACTGCAAAGCCATTCGCTCCTTTTGGTCAATATTATGATACACTGTCGTCTGAATTAGGAGCGTTTACCTTTTACTGCAAGCAACTTGTTGCCTGGTTTTATCCTTTCGCTTACATAGGGTCAATTAATCACCGTTCACTTTTTTAAGCGTTCAGTGATTTAATATAGACCCAGTAAGGCAGTGTGTTTTTTGAACATCAACAGTCACATTTTGCAGCAAAAACAAAAATTGTTACAAGACAGATATTTAAAGAAACAGAATTATATTGATATGTATAAGTGTATACAGCTCTGGTTGCTCCAAATGCTAGCAGGAAGTAAATAGATTTATACTTAGTAGAGAAAAAGTTGTTTTGCAAAAGACATATCTAGTTAAGCATTGCAAGGAGGTACAGACATTTCGAGTGTACAGCTAGAGTTTAAAGTGTGGTAGGGGAGATAAGAAGTTAGTAAAGATTTAGGTGAAGTGAGAAAGAGGACAGGAAAGATGTGTATGACTGTAAAGAGATAATCTTAATTTGGGAAATAAGGATGGAGGAAATGCTGGGATACTGGAAAGTCAGCCTGGTGCTGAGTATGAGCATGACCAGGCTTTACTCAGAGGCAGTTTGAGCAGGCTTTTATCATGTAATAATTTGTCAGTGCCTTTGATGTGTTCTCGGATTGTGTTCCATATTTTTGAGATGTAGCAGGAATAAAGTGAGTGTCTGACTGAGTTATTAGACTTAGTGGCTTTTAATTAAAACTTGTCAGCAGAGTGGATGTCCCTTGATGCGGAGTAAGGCAGTAAGTTATTTTTAGTATGGGGCATTTATCTGAGTAGTAAATACATTGATATGCAGATACTAACTATGAATGATTTAGGATGTTGCTTAATTTGAACCAGATAAGTTGTCTAAACGCTTGGCAGTGTGGAGTACAATGTGTTGACTTACTGAGAAGTTTAGCAATTCATTATAGCAAGAGGCTAGTTTAGATTCAAGTATGGTATTTAGGTTAGTTAAGGCAGGTGATGCATAAAGGAGGACTGGAAGTAAGTAGGCTGAGACTAATGTATGCCATGCTGTGTCTATAAGGTATTGTTTGGTCCTACAGAAGGAGCTCAGTTTTTGGTTGGTCTTTTTTATAGTTTGTAAAATATGTTAGTCAAATTTGAGATTTTCATCAATGACATCTCCTAAGAGTTTACTGTGTGTATCTATTTCTACTTTAATGTTGCTTGCTGATGTCATTTGGAAATATTGATTTTGGCTGTTATATTGTTTTGGAGTGAAGAACATTCATTTTGTTTTGCTTTGTTTTGTTAGAGGTAAGAAACAGGCATGGGTTTATTTGCCAGATTTCTGTAAAGGTAAAAGAAGTTTGGGTAAATTCCTGGAGTATGGAGAGAGTTGGGGCTGCACATATTAATGCTGAATCATCTGCATATTAGACAATGCTTGTGTGTTCTGTGACAGTGTGACAGTCTGGAGTTTACTTATCAAGATGTTTAAGAGGAGTGATATGAGGATTGAGCCCTGTGGGACTCCTGTGGTGACAGGTTGAAACAGGGAATAATCCTGGTGCCATTTGACTGTTTGCTTTCTTTGAAACAGATATCTAAGGAACTATGTAAGGGATTATTCAGAAAGCAAGACTGAAGCAAGTTCAGAGAGTAAATGCTGAAGTGATACTTTTATTTCTGAGTTTTTTTTATAGTGTTAGTAAAATACAGTAGGGCAGTGTTTGTATTGTGTTGGGGTCTAAAACCATGTTCTGTTTTAGAAAGTAGGTTACTGGAGCTGAGATGTAGTTTGAGTTGTGTGTGGATACACCTTTCAAAGATTTTTGAAAATGGGGAGAGGATAGGTATGTGTCTGTAATTCCTAAAGTCAGTTGATGTACCTTCTTTGTGTAATGGAATAAAATAGGAATGTTTCCAAATGGGAGGAACATATTGTACAGATAAGGACCTATTTACCAGTATAGAGATTGGGAAAGTAATGGCATCAGCATCTGTTTTTAGATATTCTGATGGGAGTTTGTCACAGCTAATCTGGCGAGTTAAAATTTAAGTAAAAGCTTTTTTATAGTAGAGGTGGGTACGGAGGGGTGAGAATGAAGTGATTGGAGAGATAGATTTGTTGACAGGAGAGAGAGAGAAGTAGCAGGGTCAATGTTAACTTAACAGTATGATTTGTACAAGTAGTTGTTGAACTGGAGGAGATTGACTCAGTGCAGTTACTGGTTGCTGAAGAAGCAGTAGTAGTTTGGCCAGGGTGTAGTAACCTATTTAGGGATGATTGCTAAAATCTGGGTTTTTTAGATGTATGTACTGAAGGTTATTAGTGTAGGTTTGTTTATATACTTTGGTATGGAGTTTCTTAGATGTCTAAATACCTGTGTTGAGTTTGAGTCTTATGTTTATGGCTTTCTTTCTGTGCTTTGTCGTGTTCTTATATTA
>NC_056744.1:1368864394-1368904394 GCF_019279795.1 Protopterus annectens | reverse complement strand
CATTATAACCATGCATTGCTGGGGTACTCTATGTGACTTTAAACCATGTAAACAATCAACAATGACCAGGAAATTTGGCTATGTGCTTAAGGGCTTAGCAATAGAGGCACTGGATACAATGTTACTATGTGTAGAGGTAGGAGGTGTTTTACCGGAGTGTTTACGTGATCACTGAGGACCCATTCTTTGACAGTACTGAGCAGGAGGTCTTAGTGTTTCAGGAAGGTTACTGCACAAATGTCTACATTCTCCAGGGAGAGGAAGGCTGGCAGGGAGTGAAGTTTCTTGTTAAGACATCTAACACTGAGCGGGACCAACTTCAGATATTCCTTCATAAGTCCAGTTAAGTCTTTAGTTTCATTAGTTTGGCATTTCTTAAAAAAGGCACACTGGGGGGAAAGGTCTTAGCCAGTATTCAAAAGCTTAGATAGGATAAATGCAGACCATCCCTGGCAAAGCAGCATGGTCTGACAACTATGTCATCCTAGGCCATCAAATATTGTACCCCTTGGACTGACACCAGAAGCTAAGCCAATTGTTAAAATCAATCATTTTCTCTTTGTAATCAGTCAGTATCCTTGGAGAAAGTAGTATGCTGCTCAGTGCTGGGCTTGTACCTTGATCATGTCTTGCTTCATATAGTTAAGGGAGGTAAGTCTCAGGTCATTAACGCCCACATGGACTATAAGAGAGTCATACTGGTATCCGTGGTTCAATGACTTGAGTGCCTGTGTGACTTGATGGATCCTAGCTCCAGAAAGGCAGCTAATTGTGACCCGCTCCTTACTCACGTCTTGGTAAAGGGGACAATGATGTGCCACACTATAAAATCAACAATGACCAGGAAATTTGGCTATGTGCTTAAGGGCTTAGCAATAGAGGCATTGGATACAATGTCACTATGTGCAGCTGTAGGGGGGTGTTTTAACGGAGTGTTTACGTGATCACTGAGGACCCATTCTTTGTCTGTACTGAGCAGGAGGTCTTAGTGTTTCAGGAAGGTTACCTAAAAGTGCCTCAGCATAAGTAGTTTTATGTGTAATGTCTTTAATCTGTGCAGTAGGCATGATGCAAGTGTCACTGGCAACCTCTATAGGATTAGTTTTGGTTGTATGACAGAGATTTGCTTTCAGTGTTAAAGTGTACTTACACCTCTTGCATACATTATTTGTTTTATAAAGAATAAGGGGGCTGTTAATGTACATGAGACAATTGTTTCAATACCTCAGAATACCCATCTCAACCAGATTAACCTCAGATAAAATCGGGAAGTGCCTACCCATGGCTACTGATCTACTAAGGAGGAGTGAGGGAAATTTAAATATTGAATGGGTCACTAAGACAAAGAACTTGATGAGCAGTGCTCAGCTATGTGCAAACTATATGCTCTAGTAGTTACAAAAGCTGTCTAGACTGTAATGTCAGAATAGTGTAGAGCACAAACCTTCCTAATGTAAAATAACTGGTTTGGATCCCTGGTGCTCCAAGCAGAACAAAGACACTTAGAGTACAGGTAAAATATGCCTTTACCAACAATTACCAGCTCAGAAGGTTGGAGGCTACCTTCTCTTCACACAAGAGTTTCGACCACAAACCTTCTTAATGTAAAATAACTGGTTTGGAGTCTAAATGCTTAAACCAGAATTCAGACACGTATAGAATAACATACACAATAAATCTTCAACAAGCAATTCCTTGGTCAGAAGAGCATAGGCTATCCTTTCCTGCCAAAAGAGTGTAGACTACAAACCTTCCTAATGTAAAATAACTGGTTTGGAGCCCAAGTGATTAAATCAGAACAAAGACACTTAGAATAACAGGTACAATAAGCCTTCACAAGAAATGTCCAGCTCAGAAGGTTTCAGGATACCTTCTCTTCCTACAACAGAGTAGACCACAAACCTTAATAGAAAATAAGTGGCCTAGAGCCCAAGCACTTAAACCAGAACTAAGACACTTTTAGAATAACATACATAATAAGCCTTCAACCAGCAATTCCCAATTCAGAAGGATGAAAGCTACCTCTCCTGCCACAAGAGTGTAGAACACAAACCTTCCTTATGTAAGATAACTAGCTTGAAGCCCAAGTGCTTAAATCAAAACTAAGATGCTTAGAATAACAGTTACAATGTAATCACACTACTAACAAGCGGTAATAAATGCAGCAAATTAAATGCAACTCAACACTTTAAGAATGTGCAGCAAAAACCTAAATAAAGTAGGAAGAATAGAAATACAACAAAATCAGTTGAACACAGAGAAATTTTTATTTATTAATTATTTATTTTATTAAGTGGAAAGGTAGGAAAAAGAAGACAATTCCAGTTTAAGAGACTAAAGGGAAGGGCCTTTCCCAGCTGATTTCTCAGTGCTCAGTATAATGAGCTGATGAGATGAGACTGGGAGGAATGTCCAAAATCAGATTTATAGTAGGACCGGGCAACTCAAAAAACACCAGTTTTAACAGTACAACAACAGCAGGGCAAGTGAGTGGGAAAAATCAAATGCAGGCACAGATCTTCAATAGTCAGGCAGAGAACAGCAAGTCAAACAAAAACTACAGCTAAATAAAGATGCCACTAAATATTTATAGTTAAATGAGGAATGCTATTTCTCAGCTCTTCCCACTAATTAGCTGGATGTTATTCAATGTCTGCAAAATAATTCTTTTTTAACTGACCTTAGCCAAGACCTTTCAACCCTCCAAAAAGAACTAGCAACTTAAAAAAAATGCAATATAAGAAGATATAAAAAAAGAAGTAACCAAACCTTAAATGAATATCTTCAATCCAAAATAAAATGCAGACAGAGATCAGCAATAATCAGGCAAATAACAGCAAGTCAAATAAGAAAACAAGCAGTAGTAAGGGTCTAATGCAGGGGTTCCCAAAGTGTGTGCCACAGTGCCCTGGGGAGCCACAGCTTCCTCACAGGGGCACCTAGAACTAATAAGCTTAGCTGCAAAATAAATCACGAACAGTTCACGGTTTATTTTGCATCAAAGCTTATTAGTTCGCGGTGAGCTAAGTCTAGACCTACACTGTAGCTTTTTAGCAGAACTGGCATCAAGTATAGCAGCGGTCCCCAACCACCGAGCCATGGACGATTACCGGGCTGTGGAGCACTTGGAACCGGGCCGTCTGGTAAGTGAATGCCTGTATGAGTGTGTATGTGTGTCTGTCTGCATGTGTGAGTGAATGCGTGCATGTAAGCAAAAGAGTCTGTGTGTGTGAGAGAGAGCTCGGAAGAGTGAGAGCGATGTGTGAGTGAATGCAGGAAAGATTGAAGAAGTGGCTGTGTGTGTGTGTGTGTGTGTGTGTGTGTGTGTGTGTGTGTGTGTGTGTGTGTCAGAGTGGGAGAGTGAGAGCAATATGTGAATGGATGCAGGAATGAATGAAGAAGTGGCGGTGTGTGTGTGTTTGTGTGTGTGTGTGTGTGTGTGTGTGTGTGTGTGTGTGTGTGTGTGTGTGTGTGTCTGTGTGTGAGATCGGGAAAGTGAGAGCGATGTGTGAATAAATCTAGGTATAAATGAGGAAGTGGCTGTGTGTGTGTGTGTGTGTGTGTGTGTGTGCGTGTGTGTGTGTGTGTGTGTGTGTGTGTGTGTGTGTGTGTCTGTGAATAAATGCAGCTATGAATGATGAAGTGGCTGTATGTGTGTATGTGTGAGATCGGGAGAGTGACAGCAATGTGTGAATGAATGCAGGTATGAATGAGGAAGTGAATGTGTGTATGTATGTGTGAGATTGGAAGAGTGAGAGGGATGTATGAATGAATGCGTAAGTGGGTGTGTGGCATGTAGGTGTGAGATCGGGAGAGTGAGAGGGATGTATGAATGAATGCGTAAGTGGGTGTGTGGTGTGTGGGTGTGACAGACACTGAGAGTGATGTGTGAATGAATGCAGGTATGAATGAGGAAGTGACTGTGTGTGTGTTTGATTGGGAGAGAGTGAGAACAATGTGTGAGTGAATGCAGGTATGAATGAGAAAGTGATTGTGTGTGTGTGTGTGTGTGTGTGTGTGTGTGTGTGTGTGTGTGTGTGTGTGTGTGTGTGTCACGGGGGGAGAGAGTGAAGAGTGAGAGTGATCCCTGGCAGCAGCAGCAGGAATGAGGTCTGTCTAAGTCTGGACCATACCACTGGACATATACCTCTCACCCTCTTAGATCAAGAAATCTGGGCAAAGCCAAAAAATAGTGGGGGTACAAAGGCACAAAATAGGGACACTTTTAAGTACTGCTCTCACAAACTTAGAAAATTGATAGAAATGCAGGTTTTGCATTAGCATGAACATTCTGAAGGGTATGAAGTATGAAACCCAACTGTCTGTCATTATTTTCTGACTTCAGCCTCAATGATCTGCCAGTGATTTGCCAGAGAACAACAATTTTATGAGAAAAAGACCAAAAATATGAGGCAAAAATCTGGACATTCTGCAAAAATCTATACAATTGAGAGGTATGCTGGACAGAGCCAAATAATAGGGACAGATTCTAAATATTGCTCTTATAAACTTAACGTTAATAAGGTTGCCATTAGGTTTGCTTACCTCTCAACCATAGTAGATCAGTGTTATGCTGTTAAGCAGAATGTACACTTTTTTTGGTAATTGTCTTTTTTATTGTACTTTTGAGCTTTTCTCTCTAGGTCTCCTAGTCCAGTCGGGCAGCCTCATTAGATAAATGTCAAATAAATAACTATATAAATAAATGAAATATGCACTTTATGCACACTGCGGAGGGAGGGGGTGCTCCTTGTGAAAACTTGGATTCAGCAAGGAAGCCGAGAATCAAAAAAGTTTGGGAACCACTGGTTTAATGTATAATTTAACTACCTCCCCATCCTGCATTAAATATACAATGTTAGCTTCTTCATGTAGGGTCTCTGTAACAGTAATTCATAACATCATTGTTTTCCCACCGAGTATCTAGATTTCACCAACCATAGTTTATTCTTAGCAGTTCCTTTGTCCCTATGAAGATTTTTACACACACACACACACATACACACACACACACACACACACACACACACACACACACACACACACACACACACACACACACACACATTGATGCATGCATGCACACACACACACACACACACACACACACACACACACACACACACACACACACACAAAAATGCAGTTTTGGAGTTAAAAATGTATGATAAGCCAGCGTGCCCAGTCTGTGCACAATTAATGGAGAGGATTGTATGGACACAGCTGGGGCTTTACATTATTCCCTATTCTCCTCAGGGATGGAAACAATGACAGACAATATAGTCTGGATGAATACCACTGACCATTGTAGGGGCCAGCAGGATCGAATTGTCAAGATAGGGAAAGATACTGGATCTTGATGAAGATGGGCTGTTACTACAGACATGAATTTGGTGAACACTCTGGGGGCAAAAGTGAGCCTGAATGGCAATGTGTACAACTGAAAATGACTGGCTTCCACATAGAATTAACTTCTTTGTCACTCTGATGTTCTGGTAGACATCCAGAAGGTCTAAAGAGTACTTTCAATCTTCCAGTCTCCTTTGATCAGCCAAAGGATGACAGACAACAATATAATCATATGAAAGGGCTACTTTAGAACAAAGGGATTCAGGACAAAAAAGGCTAGAATGGGCCTGAGGTGCTTAGCCTCACTGGTTTCTGAAGATAACCCTCAGTAAAAGCTCAGCCCTTTTTAGTCTGATGGGATCTCTTGGATAACTCTCTATTTTTTGTATAAAACTGAGAAAGCACAGTTGTGTAAGTAAACTTACTATAACAGCAGATGTTTGAACAGATCACTGTTGCAGTAGCCTAAGTTATGTGATAAGCATCCTCCAAGGATAACTTTTATGAGACAGATATCAAAGCTTAGAAAGAAAGACAGGAAGATGGATCAGAGTCCATGAACTCTTGGAGAATACTCCAAGGAAATCCTGATTCAGCCATAGTGAAACAAGTCAGAGGTGTAATGCTTGAAAGATGCATATATAGAAGAACACATTGTTGACTCTGTAATACCCCTTTTCAAAAAACAGCAGAAGTAGCTGTAGCCCTAGTAAAGTGTCCACCAATTTTGTTTGGAAGTGCCATGCCATGATATGCAGGAGACAGCAATTTAGAAATAGTCTTTTGGAAAACTTACTGTCCCTTCTTTCTTCCTGACATTTTAGTATCTGAGTTTGCATGTGAAAGTCCACAGTATGCAGGATTTTCTCTCCCTTATTTATTTATTTTTTTTTTTGCTTCTGGTAAAAAAACAGGGAAATAAATATATTTATTCAAGATAAACTCTGAAGCAATTTTAGGAATGAAAGAAGGACTGGTTCTTAGATATGACCTATCCTTATAAATGATGAGAGAGGGCTGAGTCACCATATGAGTTTGTACCTCTAGCAGAAAATCAGAGCACTAGTTTCCATAATAAGAATTTTAAATCAGTCTTTTTAGCTGGTTCAAAAGGAAAAAGTGTAATTTTCTACAGTATAAAGTTAAGATCCCATAAGGAAGCCATGTGCTTCCTAGATATATATATATATATATATATATATATACACACACACACACACACACACACACACACACACACACATATATATATATATATATATATATATATATATATATATATATATATATATAAAATAGCCCTTTCAAAAACTGCTTAATTTAAAAGAAGAAAGGGGGACCTATAGACAGGCAAACTGAAATGGCCAAAAGATGTGTTTTAACAGAAGCGTAATAAAGGCCTGAGGATAATAACTCAGACAAATATTGTAGAACAAAGGTTGCTTTAACAGGATCTTGGTTCATGTTATAGCAACAATTAGTAAATCTTTTCCATTTTGAAACATATGATTTTTCTAGTAACAGGTATCTTAGAATACTTTAATACCTGCTGTACATTCTCAAAAACAAAGGTACCTAAAAGATGTCAAGATTCTATCATCCAGGATGTGAGCTGAAAAAACATGAAGACCATGATAAATCAGAGAACTACTACCTTGTGTAAGGACATACTGTGAGGTGATTGCCCTTGGTCATCTTCAACAGAAGGGAGAACCACCACTGTTACCAGTAATATTTTTAGAGAGCCATTTTAATCTTTAAATGCATACATGAACAAACATTCCCTTACATGAGAAAGCAATAGCATCTGTCTCCCAGAACTTTCTGCTAGGAGTCCTGGAAGAGAGTTTTGTAAATTGCCTGATGAATGCAAGCAAACAGATCAACTTGAGGAGTTCCCAACATGTGGATGATTTCTTGAAAGATCCCAGAGTATAAATTCCTTTCAGAACATACAATATCATGCATCTGCTGTGTCTTCCCTGGGCTAAGAATTAAACAGGTCCAATGGGATCAGTGCTCTACCCCAGTTAGCAAATTAAAAATAAATAAATAAACAGTGGGCTGTACTGATCCTGCTCTGCTTGCCTACCACAAATATTTTGCTCTGACAGAATGTAAGTGGCCTGTAGCGATAGGTTGAATTGCATGGCCAGGTCTCAGGCTAGCATTGCTAATCTTCACAGTGGGTAAGTTCTGGTTCCCCCTTGTTTGATTATACACCACACAAAACAGTCTGTGAAAACCAAGGGGGGACCTGAAGTCCAGAGATGATGTACAGATTTGAGAACTATTAACAACACCTTTATTTCTTTGATATTTATGTGCTTTTTTTCTGTACTGAGTGTTCCACAAACCTTGAACCTTCATCCCTTTGGAAACAGTTCCCTATGCAAAATCTGAAACATCTATGGTTACATATTGGAAAGGGATAGGAGGGGAGAAGGGAAGATCTGGACTAAGGGACATCTGATTTACTCTCCAGTGAATCTCTTTCTTGACAAAAGCCAGCAATGGAATTTGAAAGAAAATTTGAAATTTTCTACAGATTGAATGCTGACTGTCAGGAGCACTGCTTGCTACATTAAAATAATTTCTAAGGCTGACAAAACATAGGGAATAGGTGCTGGTTACGAGGAATCCACTTGCAACAACTCAGAATATTTTTGCTGGATCTCTGGTTTCTTTTTGACTCCACTTAACAAATCCTTGATTCCTTCAAATGTGTCTGAAAAAGACAATTCCTCAGGAGGGAATCATGTATATGAATATATCGTTTCCTCACATTTTTAGTAATTCAAGCCTACCTCTTGTAGAACAGAATCTTAAGGCTGGGTGATATTTTCCTTCTTGGAATAGTTTCAGATTGTAATGACTGAAATGCTTTAAATAAGCTTTCAGCAAAGGCAAACCAATCATCTTTTACCCTCTTAAGTAAAATGTTGGATGTATGTTTCAGTTTATGATTCTATTTCCTAGGAGTGTCTAAAGAAAAGTTAATACTCTTACATATAGGTTCATAGGTTCATAGGTTTATACTAGGCTATCTGCCCTAAGGCATTTATAAGCCTAGCCCAAAGTTTTGTGGCTTACGCCACCCCTTATATGAAAAAATACTGTGCCCATTAGTTTGTTGTGCCTCTGTCCAGCAGTGACACAGAGATGATTCCCGGGGTAAACCTACGGATCTCCCATCCACAGGTCAAGATTTCTCTTGAACAGAGCCAGCGAGGTGCTCTGCCTCACATGGACCGGGATTTTATTCCACAGCATAGGGAGTCTCTGAGTGATAAATCTATCCCTCCAGCACATCCTATTTATATCTGTGCTAAGGTTTAAGTTGCTTGCTCTAGTGGTTTTGGTGGATTTGGATTTTTTGAGGTGGAGCATGTCCTTAATTCCGGGTTGGACATGGCCTTTTATGTCAGGCACATGTCACCTCTGAGCAGATGGTATGCAACTGAATAGAGCTGGAGTTTCTTCAATCTGGCAGCATATGACAGATTTTGGAGTCCCTTTATCCTTTTGGTGAGGAACTTTTGGGGTCTCTCCAATTGCTGCAGATGTAAGGTGAGATACATCCCGAATGGGGCATTGTACTCGATCATTGGTCTGATAAGTGAAGAGTACAGGGGAACAATGACCTCACTAGATCTGGATGTGAATCCCTTCATGATCAGGTGGGCAATGTAGAAGGTCTTTCTAACCACTTTAGCAACGTGAGTGTCAAAAGAAAGGCCACTGTCAACCTGGGTCCCCAGGTCCCTGATAACCTCTTCTGTGCTTAGTGGATTGCCACCTATATGGTAGCTTGGGGTTACCTTGTTTTTCCCGAAGGGTATGACTATACATTTTTTGGCGTTTAACTTCAGGCCATGGCTCTGGCACCAGCTATCTGTTTCCGTGAGTCCCTTCTGAAGGATATCCGTGTCCGATGCACTTTCCACTATGGCGCCCAGTTTGCAGTCGTCTGCAAACTTTGTCAGCAAAGTCCTCCCATGTTGGCCTGTACTTCTGAGAAGTAGATGCCGAACAATAGGGGGCCAAGGACCGAGCCCTGTGGGACACCACTTGTGACCGGCTTGGAGTCTGACAGCGCCAGCAACTCTAACCCTGTGGGTTCTGTCCTTAAGCCAGTTTGCAACCCATCTTGTGACATATGGGTTTACATTTAAGCTGGTAAGTTTTTCTACAATACCCAAGTGGTGTATTGTGTCGAAAGCCTTTGCAAGGTCAAGGTAGGCTGTATGGACTTCCTTTCCCTCATCAATGGCCTTGGTGACTGTTTCGAAGAAATCGACCAAGTTCAAAAGGCATGATCTTCCCTTGACAAAGCCAAACTGGGTCGGGTCCAATGTCTGCAAGTCCCCTATATCTTTGTTTATGAGCTCCATTATGATCCTCTCCATAGCTTTGCAGACTAGACTTGTTAAGCTTATGGGGCGGTAATTACCAGGGTCCGTAGAGGCACCGCCTTTGTGGAGTGGGACCACAGTTGCCATACGCCACTCCTTGGGCATGTATCCTGTGGTAAGGCTGCGATTAAACAGCTGCCTTATGTGTGGGTTTAATTCCTCATTTAGCTCGTGTAGCACACAGCCGGGGACACCATCCGGTCCCATTGGTGCTGTGTTTTTAGCTTTAGAGAGAGCAGCTTTCACCTGTGCATTTGAGATGTCTGAGAGGCTACACTCCGCTGGGATAGTTATCTCTCCTTTAGGGGGGGAGAGGGGGGTGAAGTTTGCACTGAACCTGTCTGCCAGTATGTTGGCAATGTCTGTGGGTTCAGTGATTTTTGTATCATTTTGGACTAATTCTGAGCATATCTGGGAGTTTCCACCCAGGTTCCTAACATAGCTGAAAAAGGCCTTATGATTGTCCTTTGAATCCATGGCAATTTTTCTCTCAAAATTGGCCTTAGTTGATTTTATGAGTGCTCGTATTTTTTTACTAATAATGATCAGGGGTGACTTCCCTTTTATGGATTTTGTTCTATCATGTAATAGCTTTCTCCTCTTATTGTAAAGTTTGTTAATGGCTGGGGTCCACCAGACTGGATGTTTGCCCTTTGTGGAAAGAGTCTTGGTTTTATTTGGGATTGGCTGATCCATGCAGTCCTGGAGGTGTTCATAGAAGGCATTTGTAAGGGCTTCCGCAGCTTGGGTTGTGGTTTCCACTGACTCAGGGGCCTTGAAGGATACCACACCAGTCTTGAGTAGTGTGAAGTTTGCTTTAGAAGTTCTTCACTGTGGTCTTTTTTGTTTGGGGTGGGGGCGGGATGTGGATTTCCAGTGAGATTAGTTTATGATCAGATCTTACCAATGAGGGATATACTTCCGGAGTGGAGCATTTTGTCCCCATGTTTGTGATAATGAGATCTAGTATATTTTCTCCTCTCATGGGAACAGTGACTAGCTGTTCCATGGCATTTGAATTTATGAACTCCAGGAACCGTTGGGCTAGAAAGTTAGGGCTTGAGTAATGTTCCTAGTCTATATTCGGGTAGTTGAAGTCACCCAATATGATGGTGTTTGGAGATACATTTATACCCTCCAGTGTCTTCAGGAAGGCTGTGTGGGGTTCCTGAGTTTGAGAGGGTGGCCTGTAGCATGCTACAATTTGTAGAGCAGTTTTGCCTATGGTTACGATCATCAATCCAGGATTCAATTCCTCAGTCCATTCCTGCAGGGAAATAACATCTTTAGCCCTCCTTTGTACTGAAAAAGAGGGCTTCTCCCCTGCAGAATGTGGAAGTATGAGCAGCCTTTGAGGACGTACTTGCATCCTGAGTCTTAACGCATCCTAATGAGCAATGTTAGAGGGGCTGAAAGAAACAGATGGACATATTTAGTGCTAAGTAATGGTCAAAGCAGAGTTGCCCATTGAAGGCTGAGAAAATGAGAAATCCAGAATGGAAAGTGAATCCTCCCTTGATACTTTTCTTTGGGGACCAAATGGGTATCTCTCAAGGAACTAGAACCCTGCTCCATTAAATCTACAGATAAACACCTTAAACCTCTGGTTTTCTAAATGCAACAGAAGAGAATTTTACCTACTATGCAACATTTTACAGATAAAAGATTAAGAAATTGAACAAGACTGAATGCCATGTTCCTCCCATAAAAGAAACAAGATGCATCATATTCCCTGTAGGAAATTTGTCAGTTACATGAACACTTCCCTTTAGAGCAAGAAATACATTCAGACAAAAGTAATCTTTTCTCAAAAAAATGTAAAGATGCCCTCAATGGGGTAATTATTTGTTTGCCTTGATAACCAACTGGCTGATCACTAGGCCTAAAAAGTAGCATCACTAATACAGACTTGGTGGCTGCTTCAAGGGCAGGACAGTTCGGATTTTGTGTGTCAGTATATATTTACTTTTATGCATTTTGCTTACAAACTGCAACACACGTATGGTTGTAAGGGGAGAGTAGGAACTGGAAGCATGCTCCACTGATCTACAGGTAAGCACCTTTAATGCTCTACAGGTAAGCACCTTTTAAGTTTTGATTTTCTAAATTTAACAGTAGAGAGTTCCACTTAGTTTGCAGTATTTTAGGGATAAAAGATTTACAATTTGAACAATACTGAATGTCGTTTTCCCTCTGCTAAACAAAACAGACAAGATGTGATAATCTCTACAGTGAATTTTTGACTACTTGAACCCTTCCCTTTAGTCCTAGACATAAATTCAGAGAAACAGTAAACACTTTTTTTTTCAAAAAAAATCTAAAGAAATCTTCACCATGGTAATTATCTGTACCCCTTAGCAAAGAACTGCCTGACCACAAAACCTGAGAAAGCAAGTGACTTGCTGGCTGCTTTAGTGGCTATAAATTTCTGATATTTGGCACCCATACATTTGCTTTTATCTGTCCTGGTTGCAAATTACAACGCACATACTATTATAAGAAGGAAGCTGTAATGGAAACTTAAGCTTTCTTGGAAGTTTTTCTGTCTTGAGGACTGGAAGGGAATGGAGGAGAAATGTCCAGGAAAATGGAACCCTAGTACATTACAGAGAAGCAAATTTAATCTTTGATTTTCTAACTGTAACAGTAGAGAGTATCACCTATCATGCAGCATTTTAGGGGTGTGTGTGCCCAGGTTGCTGCCTTAATGCTTTGGACCAGGTCATATGTCCAATCTTTTGCAGAATACATCTTATAAAAAAGAAGCTATGTACTCACCATAGCGTTCCAGCTGAGTAGTTACACTTAATTTTTCTGCATCCTGTGGGTATTCGGATCCATATTGGATCCGAGCCGGCAACTTTTCAAGCATCTGCTCCAAGCTCCAAGCTCCTCCCCCTTACCCATAACCTATCACCATCTCCTACCTTCCCTCAGATCTAGTTTGCCATTACTCAACCAATCAGCAACTTAGTTATATAATAAACCGTGAACAGGTTCGGGGGAAGGAGGGTGGGACGGTTGCAGAAAAATGAAGTGTAACTACTCAGATGGAACATTATGGTGAGTACATAACTTTTTATCTGAAGTAGTTAACTTCATTTTATCTCCAACCTGTGGGACAGAGTCCCCTGCTACTTAAACTCCTGGGAGGCCCTCATGGAAGGATATTCCTGAACACCACAGAGCCGTAGGATGCTCTCCCTCTGGAGATCAAATCCAACTTATAATGAGAAATAAAGGCATGTGACCTTGCCCAGGTTGCTGCCGCGCAAATGTCATCCAGTGGAACCCTAGACCAAAATTCAGCAGGAGTCGCCATAGATCTGGCAGAATGAGCTTTAACAGGACCAGGTGGGGACAGATCTTTGTCTTTATAAATTTGCAAAATACATTCTGTAATCCAGCTAGCTAAAGAAACCTTGGAGATGGCTTTGCCCAGAAAGGGTTTAGAAAAGGACACAAATAACTGGTCAGACTTACGGAAGAGCTTTTTCTGTGTGAATAAAATGAAGCTGTCTATGAACATCTAGCAAATGCAGCTTATATTCACCCTTGTTCTGAAAATTTGGAAAGAAAACAAGCAGGTTAATTGTGTGATTAATGTTTGATTCTGAAGCTACTTTTGGTAAGAAGGAAGGGTTCGTGCGGAGAGAAACCCTGTCCTTATGGAAGATGAAGTAAGGGGGCACAGCAGACAAAGCTTGAATCTCAGAAACCCTCCTAGATGATGTAATGGCCACTAAGAAGGCTGTCTCCCAGGATAAGAACTTCAAATCTACTGATGCTGCAGGTTCAAAGGAGGGAGCAACTAAAGCCTGCAGAACCAAGGTAAGGTCCAAAGGAAGAACAGAGCTCTTAATTGGAGGACACAAAAGAAAGGTGCCTTTAAGAAAAGCCTTACACAGTCTAAAAGAGGCCAGGGCATTCATGTTTTCGCTTCATGGAAATTCGAGATAGATGCCAGTTGCACTTTCACCGTGGAGGAATTAGCTTCTTGTTGAAAAATATTGGCTAAGAAATCCAACAATGCAGGAACAGGGGCTGTAAAGGGATCCAGGTTCCTCTGAGAAGCCCAAATAGAGAATCGTTTCCATTTACTGCGGTAAATCTTCCTAGTGGATGCCTTATAGGATGCCACTAGAATAGTTTTTACTGAAGATGAAAGACCAGAGTCCTGGCAATCAAGGGAGCTGGCGCAACCAAGCCATTAGCTTGCGGTTGTCCAGGCTGGGGGGACAAGTGCCCAAGGGATGGGAAATTAGATCCGGGTGGGGATCCAGAGACCGAGGATCCAGAATCCAAGGGTTGGGAGGGTGGCCTAATGGTTAAGGTGTTTGCCTTACAAACACAAGGTGCAGGGTTTGAGTCTCACGAGGGATAATTGGCTAGGCTTAAAATGCCTCACAAGGGCATTTAGTCTAGTACTAATCTATGAACCTAATCTATGAAGGAGAAGCTAGAACATGAGGCCAGAGGAAGGGGAACCACACCTGACGAGGCCAGAACGGGGCAATGAGGATCACTTTGCACCACAGTCGGCAAGCTTTCTGAAGAAACTTTGAAATGAGAGGTAACGGGGGATAAGTATACAGTAACCTGGGAGGCCAAACATGGATTAGAGTGTCTCTGGGAGGATCCTCTGGTGAGGGGATCAGAGTGAAGAACTCACTGCACTTCGCATTGGAAGGAGATGCAAAGAGATTGCAGCAAAGCTGACCCCATGCAAGGAAGATCTCCTCCGCTAACGATTGTTTCAGAGACCACTCGTATGGTATTAGAATAGCCTGACTCAATCTGTATGCTAAAATGTTGGAGCGTCCCAGGATGTGCGTTGCAATCAGAAATTGACTGGTGGAAATCGCCCACTCCCACACACTCATGGCCACATGACACTAAGGATAAGATCTGGTTCCTCCCTGTTTGTTGATCTACCAGACAACTGACAAGTTGTCTGACTGAATTGCAATAGTCCCTGGAGGAAGGACAGTGTGAAAGGCTTGCAAAACTAAAAGCAATGCTCTCATCTCCAGAACATTGATATGCAATCTGGTCTTGATCTGGGACCACGTGCCTTGGACCGTCCTCCCCAGATAATGCCCCCCCACCCAAGCTGGGAGGCATCCATGGTCACTGTGGCTTGGGCTGTGGGTGAAACAAATGGGTGTCCCGGTGACAGGAGCCACCAGAGAAGCGACGCCCTGCAGGCTTTACTGATTTGAATTGGATAGTCCATGGGGAGATCTAGCCAAGGCCACTGTACGGCTAGAGTCACTGAAGAACACGCATGTGAAGATGCGCACAGGGGAGGATCAAGATTGCTGCAGCCATAGAGCCTAGGGCTCAGAGAACATCGCCAGCCTTTGGTAGCCTGGGGCCAAGAACCACTGATATATGGGCCCGTAGGCTCTGGACCCTGTCTGGAGTTAGGAAGACTTTCAATTGAAGGGTGTCCAGCTGTGCTCCGATAAAGTCCAAGATCTGCACCAGGTCCAAGAGGGACTTGGAAACATTGATCGTGATCCCTAACAAGTCTGCAAGATGAAGGAAGGAATCTCTGGCTATGCAAAGAAGATGCTTGGTGGAAGCAGCGAGGAGCCAATCATCTAGGTAAGGGAATACCTGAATTCTTAGGTGAGCTGCTATGACTGCCATTACCTTGGTAAACATCCTGGGGGCTGTGGTGAGACCAAAGGGTAGGGCTCTGAACTGGAAGTGATTGGCTCCCAGACAGAAGTGAAGGAATCTCCTGGAGCTTCTGTGAATCTTGATGCGGTAGTAAGCATCCTGGAGGTCTATTGAGCACATCCAGTTGCATTCTCGAAGATAAGGTAGAATGGACTGTAGGGTGACCATCCAGAATTTTTGCTTGGCTACAGTCAGGTTCAAGGTTGACAGGTCCAGGATGGGCCTGAAGTCCCTCATCATTTTTGGCACTAAAAAGAACCTGGAGTAAACACCTGATCTGGACTAATCTGGGGGACCAGTTTGATGGCTCGTTTGCAAAGCATCTTGGAAATCTCTAGTGCTGCCGCCTCCCTTTGTGCAGGTGGAACATCTGGGAGGTGCTTTGGTTGGACAGGAGGGGTAACAAATGGGATGGTGTAGCCTCTGAATATTATTTGAAGCACCCAACAATGTGCAGTTATGGACTCCCAAGCTGTTGGGTGCAATGATAATCTAAAAGGTTTCCCTAGACCCAAAGTTCCTCGGCCCCCTCCTGCCTCTGGGGTGGTGTCTGTCCTGTCCCCCTCTGCCTCTAGGGGATGAGTTGTCTGAGAGTCCTGGGAAAACTGTGATTTTTGGGACCACATCTTCCTTTGCCCCCTCTGGTTCCTAGAAAAGGATCTTTGAGGGCTAGATAAGCGGACTCCAATGGCAGACAAAGTCTTCCTGTCCTTTTCGCTCTGGACCAGAGTGTCACGTACTGTCTTCCCAAAAAGAGGAAAAAAACATCGAAGGGAGCATTTGTGAAAGACGCCTTGAAGGGGTCTGTGTATTAACACAGTCTGAGCCAAGCGTGTCGCCTCATAGCCACATCAGTCCCAGCCTCCCTAGCCGCTCCTTCTGTAGCATGGGAAAGGAGATGCATAGACATGTTCGATACTGATTTTAGAGTCGACATTTTCACGGAGAACAGATGCTTGTCCTCCAGTGACAAAGACTCTGGGGGCGACTCAGCGAGCTCCATGACTAGGTCTCGCTGCAGTCGTATAGTGTGTGCCAAATAGTTCTGATGGAAAATGTCACTGAAAAAAACACTCACTTCCCAAATCGATCCACTACCCTGGACTCCTTGTCCAGAGGGTGGACCGAGGAGCTCTCCTGTGCCAGTTTCTTCTTGGTGGCTGCTGCAACCACCATAACATCCTTGTACCAGGCCTGTCTGTCTGAGGGTGGAGAGAGAATCCTGTCTGGGCATTTTGGTATTGGCTCTGTGGTGTCAGTCTCCTTCCATGCCCACGTAGTGATATGATCCACTTAGGGATCCACAGAAGGGGACAACCAGGACATAGATGATCCCATGTCAAAAGCCTCCAGGAACACTGACTTATCCGTAGAAGGTTTTGGGACTGATTAACCTTCTCTCTGGTGGAGGATCTCCATGATGTCTCCAAAGGAGACATCCTTGGGAGGTGACCTGGGGGAACCTTCTCCTTCATCTAAATCAGTGTCTTCTGTCAATGACTCAGGGGAGTCCAGGTGCCTCCTTTTACATGTGTGCTTATGGGGACCCTCTTCAGTGGGACTCTCTGAAGAAGACTCATGTGCCAGGGAGGGGTTTCTCCAGGGGAATCGCCTGGGGTCCTCTAGCACGGGCTATCCCTGGGACAAGATGAAGGGAGTCATAACCAAATCCAAGGGAGCCTGGATGGAATCCAAGGAAATAGGCTGGGGTCTCGATCCTTGGGAGAGAACCCTCTCCACCACGTCGAACGCCGATGGAGAGCACACCTCCTTAGCACCCAACAAGGAGGAAGCTCTCTCTGGGTCAGCTGTGAGGATCGGGGCCAAGGCAGGAGTAGCCAGAGCTCCGAAGGAATGGCTCAAATCTGACAAAGTCGGAGCAGAAGACACCTCCATTCCCTCAGATCTGACTCCCCATCCTCGGCCCCGAGAGTTGCTCAGATCTGAACTGGTCTGATCCGAGGAACTCAAGGTAATTGCCGGAATTGAGGTTGGAGGAACAATTGGCACCAAACCCCCAGCTCCGAGGATCCTCGGATCCATAAACCCCGAAACCACAGACCGGATCGGGGAAGGAGAAACCGGATGAAAGAAGGGCATGGAGGCCCCCCCCTCCAGAGGGAGAGAGGCCTGGCAAGTCTCCCATCTGGATTTGGGCCCAAATAAATTTCCTCATCATCCTGTCTATATCCAATTCCGATAGACACTGAGTCAAGCATGAGGAGGTGACCGACTTGGATCTGGCTGGTCATTGCAATGACCTAGATGAAGGCCTTGGATCCAAGGGCTCAGTCGGCTCCGAGGAGAACCTTGGGGAGTGGAGCCAAGGAGATGTAGGTTTAGACACTTTAGAAGGCGGGCTAGGGAAGGGTTCACGCACTAGAGATCGCTTGTGGGGCCTATCCCCCCTCTTGTCTCTGTCCTTGTTCTTCCTGTCTTTTCCTTTGGCCACCCCTTCAACAGGTCTAGTGGGAGGGTGAGTCCCAGCCTGAGGGGGAGGTTGAGCAACTGCTGAAGGAGCCCAGGCTAATGAGTCCAGAGAGGAAACAGGTAGAAGGCCTTTTGCAACCAGTTTGGCGTTCCTTTCTTTCAAGGCCCTGGGGTTAAATCCAGTGAACACACTACACTGAATAGAAAGATGGGGAGCACCCAGGCAAACAACACACCAAGTGTGACCATCGGCCGTGAAAGCTTATAGCCACACTCTGTGCATTTCTTGAAGGTAGGTTTTAGCTGATGAGCCATACTACTAACACACACAGCCAACCTACTTAAGACTGACACTCTAAACACACACACTTAAGAGGTAGGGAGGGGCCTGTACTAGACTACTTTACAACAAACTTTTTTTTTTGTTATATAACCGACGAACAAGTGATTGGGGGAGGAAAGGGAACTAAATGACAACACACTCTCACTATTTGGAGAAAAAACAACCAAAAAGTCACTTGCTAATAACCCAACACTTGGGGCTACAAAGATCACGATGCTGATGCACGAAGTGGCAAATGAGATCTGAGGGAAGGCAGGAGATGGTGATGGGTTATGGGTAAGGGGAGGAGCTTGGAGCTCAGAGCAGATGCTTGAAAAGTTGCCAGCTCGAATCCGATATGGATCCGAATACCCACAGGTTGCAGATAAAATGAAGTTAACTACTTCAGATCTTAAGTTGCTACAACATTGACCTAATTATGACCATTTTTCTTGTTATTACCTACTGATGGAGTTGGATGTCTAAGAAGGGAAGAGACTGTGGAAGGCAAGAAGCATGAAATGGGATTATGTAGATTCTGGACATAATATCCCTCACTTACTTGTCTTACAATGATATGCAGCTATGAAGACAAGTCGAGGGAGAGCCATCTCCTGACCTTAGTGATAGCCATTAGTTATGTGAGGGATAATGAACAAAGGTATCCATGATTATTTTGCCAATTTGACCCACCTTTGCAGTGTCAGCCACCTTAGAAGCTGCCAAGATGTCAGTGACCTCTTTCAAAACCCTTGTTGTCAAACTTTGTTGGCTGCTCCTCAACCATAACTGTAGGTACTGATTTCACATAGAAACTATGTGAATTACCAAAACATGTTAAATTTAGAAAGCAACAGTGGGATATTTCTGTATCGAGTGCTGACCAAACGTGGTAAAATAAGATCTGGCATGGGGACCTTAGGAGTAGAGTATTACAGACAAAAGGCCAGAAATCCTCAAACGTTATCAGAGTTAATTCTTACCAGTCCTGCTGATAATGGGCATGGCATTCCAATTTCAAATCGTCTAATCTAATATCAGGATACTTTGCTTTTGTGCCTTATTCAGTGCCAACATTGGTGCCTGCTAAACAGAAGAACCAGTACCAATGTCAATGGCTCCTTGCCCCTGCTAAAGGCAGTTGGTTGACAGACATGACATCTTCCAAAGAAAATGACATAGAAGTCCACAAAATCTATAACTTATGATACTATATTCTTTATATACTCTGATCTTTGCTGAATAAGCATTTTTACCTTTTATGAATTCACAGTTTCAACATACTTCCTTGTTCATTTCTTTTCTGAGGACTTATATCTGTTGCCAGTAAGAAAACACTGTCATGTCTTTTGTCAATGATCTTCTGCAGTTTTTTAACATTTCTAAAACAATAACATTTTTAGACAATTTGGTCAAGGTCTAATGAAACAATATATGGGGAAGTCTTTAGAGGTTATTTGTCTAGCAGTGACATTTATTAATTGATGCAGTTAACCATTTCTTCAAGTAAGTGGAAGACATCTCATATTCAAAAATATGAAGGGTAACTGAAGAAAACATGTTCTAGTGTAGTATATAAAGAGAAACGTGTAACTATGTCAGTGCAGTCCAACAAAGTTGGCAATGGTCTCTACAGGGAAGGAAGCCAAAGCTTTTGTAATTTCAACTCAAGGAATTTATTTATTTATTTGTCTTTGTTGATTGGGAAAGTCCAACTGTTCAGAGCCCATTTTCAGTGGAGGCGCAGTGAGATTGGATACAACAAATGAATTATGATTTACTGTTGCAGAGATGCTGCCTAAAGAACTGGCAGTATTTTTTTAATCTGATGTTATTCGCAAGAAGCGGACTTATTGTTTTTACAATCACTGTAAAATACATTAAACAAAGTATCACAGACTCGCTCTGAGTATGGTAAAGTACCATCATTAAGTTCAAAGTTATACTTTACTGGGTAAATGGGTAATGCTGCAAAAATAATCATCAGTAGAAGAAACTTTCTAAATTACAATGCACGTTATACTCACTTCCAACATCTGTCATTGTATTTTTCTTTTCAGTTTTAATGGAAACATTTTCAAAGAATGCATTCCAAATACATGTGTAGTTTGTATATGGATTTAGTCCATCCAGAGTATTTTCTTTTTTTGTTATGTTCTTGAGCGAATAATGTGTACCTATAGGAGAAATAAAACAAATTCTACTTACAAGCAAGACAAAATGATGATTTGCAATCACAACCAACAAAATTAACCAGTCAAAAAATGTTTAGCCAAGTTAAAAAAGGAAAGTAAGTGGTACAGTGGTGAAGCGGTAGCATTGTTGCCTCACAGCAAGAGGTTCTCCGGTTCAATTCTTGGCTGGGGTGCCTTCTATGCAGAATCTGCATGTCCTCCCTGCATTTGTGTGGGTTTCCTCTGGGTGCTCTGGCTTCCTTCCATGTTAGAAAGACATTCATATGAAGCGTTTCTCCCTGGGCCTCTGCTGAAAATTGGCTTTGTTCCAAGTTGGACTTTCGCAGTTAACAAATGTTAAATAAATAAAATAAATATATTTAGTCAAAATCACTGTTCTGCTTATCAGGAAAAGGCTGCACTGAGAAGTCTGCACTTGCACAATAGATTAAATTAAAGATTAGATTAAAAATACAGGTAATGTAATAATAATTGCAGATAAATGATGCACTTTACACATGACAAGCATAGAAATGATTTTTATAAATGTATGTTTTATGCCTCGGATAAAGAAACAAATAAGCAATAGATCTAGGTTAAAAAAAAAAAAATTAATAATCAGAAAATAAGTTAGGATACTACATGGAAGAAAACCAAACGGATCTTTAGTGCCAATATCTTCCTATTGAAATGTTGGCACTCGACATTTCGAGTGCCAAAAAGCTGAAACCCCCCCCAGAAAACCTAGAGAAGAGTGAATTTCAAAATCATTCCTCCTTAAAATTTTTTTTTTTTTGCAAGAGTGTAAAGCCTCCATTGCACCCCCATACTCCTGAAATTATATATACCAACTCCAAGATTGTCATACCTTGGAGAAAAGTAAATATTCAGATAAATGGCATCTCGCACTTAATATATAAAGGTCTGATCTTTCAGCAATTCAGTCTCCATGTTGGCAGACTAGCACTAGTGCATCCCAGCATTTCAGCTGATTGTCATTCCAACTCTATCCCTAGCTTCATCTTACACTTCTACAAAACATCCTTAAGTAAAACGTCTTTCAAAGTATAGTAAAACAAACTAGTAGGAGTCCTCATAGATCAAAACTTTAACATGCAATCATAACAAAAATGATTTTGTATTCGAAAACAACCAGAAACTTGCTACAATACACAAATCTAAACCTTATCTAACAGAGCAAGCACAGCTAATAGCAGCTTGTACTCTCTTTCTATCACGCCAATCAGTTATACATTACCAAAATGTGCAAACAACAAAACCAATACATTTGCTGCAAATCTACCAAATAAAACATACCCATGTGCAAACCTGCAATAAAAAACAAACAAACCCCCCCCCCCCCCCACAAATTGATGGCTAGATCTTCAGAACATGCTTTATCCAGCTTAAGCAAATTTGTAACATCTTAGGCAATCCTAACAGATACTCATCAATAGCCAAACCTATGCAAAGACACAACCCATCCGAAAACTCAGCTCATAAATTCAAAATCAAATACTTACAACTAAATCCAAGAATCACATAGGTGGCTCCCTTCACTCAGGATACACAGATAAACTATGGAACTGCATCTCTTCAGAACTACATTCAAAACCCAATCACAAATTATTCTTAGAAAAAGTACAGAATTAACTAACATCTAACTGGTATGGCATATGTAATAATCACTAAATACCTGAAACTAAAAATGTAGTAAACGTATGTATGGATAGAAATAATTTACACATGAGAACAATGTGCCCGTTTAACAGTGACTGATTCAAGAATACAAAGCTAACCAGCTTGCACTCATCAACTGCCATACAAAATCTCATGCATATGTTATAGTCCCTAAGTACTTACAAATGTAACACAAATGCAGATGCAAACTTTAAGCTTTGCACGCATAAAGAAATATTTATTCCTGTATCATTTCTCTCACCATCACTCTGTATTAACACTAACAAACATTCTTTCCTCTCAGCTTAATACTTAAGCATACAGAATCTTCTTTCTTGTTACCACTGTAAAACCACTTAACAATTTACAGCTAACCTTCTAAACATCTTCTCAAGATATAAACTTTGCAACTACTAACTTAAACCTAATACAAGAAACTATACGATCCACTGTCAATTGCATTCATAAAAAATGTGCTGCCTATACTAGCCTCTACAAGATGCATAAAAAGATCCTCATCCTTCTCTGTAGTAATTATTGCAGCTTTATTTATTTATTTATGTATTTATTATTAACATTTGATTACTGGGAAAATCTGACTTGGGGAGAAAAGCTCCAAATTATTACAAAACAATTTAAGAACAAAATGCCACAGTATTCAAAATAAAATAAAACATATGCAGTTTAAATACTTAAAACAAATTAGACATAATATAAAAACATTGCATAAAAATCGATGCAAGGTGTATGACAATCATTTAATATTCAGAGAAATTTTAGACAGTTTGTAGAGAAATTAATGGTAAGTTAGTGTAATACAAACAGGAATTGCAATATGAAGTATGGGGAAAAACAGGCTTATTGTATATTTAGAAAGAAAGTCAGAAAAGAGAATTAGATAGCAGTAAGTAAATAAGTGAAGAAGGGAGAGTAGGGAAGTATACAGAATGAAAAGGTACTTGTTCACTTTTAGGGCTATAGGTTATCATGGTTTTGAGCAAGTACAGAGGCAGATTTTAGCTGGGAAGTCTTTCAGAGTGATTTTGAGAGATGGGAAGGAGGATATAGACTTGATGAATACAGGTCAGGAGTTCCAGGCCTTAGCAACATTGTACGAGTATAGACAATGCCCAGCAGATTTACTAGGTTTACAGACAGAAAGGAGTTTTTGGCTGCTGGATCACAATGATTGACTGGGAACATAATTGTGTTGAACGTTTTCTAGTGCTGGGCAGGCAGATGGACACCAGATAATTATATATGTGGTAAGAAGCTAAATATATGTTAGTTGATGTGATAGTTCTAACCAATTTAAGCTTTTCAGTGCTATACAGTGGTGGGTTCTGGAAGGGAAATGTGCTGCAAATTTAACAAGTTTGTTATAGTATTGTTCAAATTTCAATTTTTGTGAAGCCTGGAGGTTAGTAAGGATGGGTATTCCATAAAGAAGTGTAGGGATGAGATAAGTAACGGCAAGTGTAGTTTTAGTTGCATCAGTGAGAAAGTTTTTGGCTCTGTAAAGCAACCACAGTTTTTGACGAGTTTTTCAAAAGCAATTTTGTATATGCAAGTTGAATGTAAGATTATTATCCACTATCACCATTAATAGTTTGCTATGAGAAGTGTCTTCAGTGGTTGCATTATCAAGACAGAGAACTTTAAATTACATTTTTTCATGAGAGAGGGACTTAGGGAAAAAAGTAGTAGTTTGCTTTCTTTTGGGTTGAGCGTGCCGTACGTTATGAAGCATTGTTTCAGTGGCTGTTAAAGCTTCCTGAGTAATTTTTTGGAGGTGTACCACATTGTCAGATGTGCAAATGAGAGTAGAATCATCTGTGTATTGTATTAGGGTTGCCTGTTGTGTGGAAGTATAGAGACTGTTGGTGAAAATGTTAAAGAGGAGAGGACGAAGGACACAGCCTGTGCGTGTGTGTGTGTGTGTGTGTGTGTGTGTGTGTGTGTGTGTGTGTGTGTGTGTGCATGTGTGTGCGTGTGTGTGTGCATGTGTGTGTGTGCATGTGTGTGTGTGTGTGTGTGTGTGTGTGTGTGTGTGTGTGTGTGTGTGTGTGTGTGTGTGTGTGTGTGTGCGTGTGTGTGCGTGTGTGTGCATGTGTGTGCATGTGTGCGTGTGTGTGTGTGTGTGTGTGTGTGTGTGTGCGAAAGGGCAGCTTCTTTACTTTGTTTACTGTGCTTAGCTCAGCTTGCAGGCATAACATTTGAGAGTGTCTTTAGCTTACAGGCATTACGGCTGAGAGAAATGGAAGCTTCTTGGTGATTCCTTTTAATTAATGGCTCTGCTTACAGGCATAACATGTGTTAAATGACAGCTTCTTTATTTTGTTTAGGTCAGTTGCAGGCATTAGGGCTGAGAGAAATGGCAGCTTCTTTAATTAACTACTTTTGTGAGAGTGTGTGTTTAGCTCAGCTTACAGGCATTAAGGCTGAGAGAAATGGCAGATTCTTGAACTACTTTTGAATGGTGATTCATTTTTATGTAATGGCTCAGCTTGCAGGCATAACGTGTGAAACAGAGCTTTACTTTGTTCCTGTGCTTATTTTGAATGGTGATTCCTTTTACTTAACAGCTCAGCTTGCAGGCATTACTTCTTTTGAATGGCAATTCCTTATTGCAGGCATTGCTTCTTTTGAATGGTGATTCCTTATTGCAGGCATTACTTATTTAGCACAACTGGTAGACTACTTGCTTTTGATGCATAAAGCTGTGGGTTCTACTCCCACATGCTTATGCCAACCTAAATCTGTTTGTGTTAGTAGTACAACAGGTAGAATACTTGCTTTTGATGCAGAAGACTGTAGCTTCTACTCCCATAGTATGTAGATGGATTGCTGACACTGTACTGTGTTGTACTTTTAAAGGGGGTGGATTCTGCAGTCCTGAGAATGTCCTCTTTGGCAGAGATACCAAGTAACCATGAACCTGTTATCAGTTTGCCATACATTCCCTACTGCAATATTACTAGCTTATCATTTTTTAATGTAACAAAGGAATGTATTCCTCAAGGGCAACAGGCACTTTATTTTTAAATGAAATATTAAGTTGTTTGCTAGCAGCATCCTCTCCATTAGTTACAGATCTTGCAGATCTCACAGATCTCTTTAATGTGGAATTATTTAGATGACTTTTACTTCTGCAGAGATTGTGCATATTTACTGATACTGATGTATTGTAGAAGTTGTGAGTAGACTTTTATAATGGAAATGTTTTGAATTGGCAGTTTTGTCATTACTGGTTCATGCATTTTGTTTCATTACGTAGTGGAAAAATGTTCAAAACAATAAATTTAAAACGCGCTCTAACAAGTGTGCTGTACTATACAAGGAATGCAATTTAATACAGTCAGGAAGGTGTATCAAAGAACACACGTATGTTTCATGTGCAAGGGGCCTAAGATTTGAAAGCAGCCCATAGGAAATCTTTATCTGCCACTGAACAGATGCATTTTCTTTGAATGTGGGTTTCAGTGCTGTTCCAATGAATGTGAGTTTCAAGGGCAGATAAGTTTTAATGCTAAGTCTATTTTAATTGTGAGACTGCATTGCTTTGTTTAGCAGATGTCTATTAGTGTTTGTGCTATAAAATGTAAAATAAAAGTTTTAAATTAAATCCAAATAATCATCATAGAAGTAAGGCAGTACACACATTACAGTGTTTATGGTAAATGGGGTGAAATAGCCAAGTAATGGGACATTGGAATGGCTGCAGAGGGGAGGGCTGTGTATGGGGGCCCCATTCGACCATGATTTTGTGAGGGTGGGGGAGGGCAGCAAACTCAAAGACAACCCTGGGTGGCACACACTCAAGCTACACCACTGATCAGTAGGGCATGGAGAATGAGTTTTGGAGGTCCTAGTAAAGTATAATATTCTTTTGCTAAGATTAGAATACTGCCTACCATTAAATGCACTACTTTTACTACACAACCTACATACTGCAAGTCACCAAAAACAAAATCGTAAGGTTCATCATCTTCTCCCTTATCAGTAAACATTACTAGATGGTCTGGGCTAGGGCCATATTTCGGTTGTCTATTCTTCAGTTTGTGTTTGAAAATCGGTATCCCAAAATTCCGTTGGAGTGGGTGGGGTTACATCATTATTTATGGAAATTTTATGTTAATCAGCATACAGATTTGTACCCATTTTTCATGCCTCTTTGTCTAGATTTTTGATGTTTCCAGGTTGACAGGTATAATATATATATATATATATATATATATATATATATATATATATATATATATATATACATATATATGTACACACACATAAACATATGTATATCTATAGCTATCTTTTCTCTAGTTTTCTCTCTCTCTCTCTTTCTCTCTCTCTCTCTCTCTCTCTATATATATATATATATATATATATATTTATATTGTGTTAAGCTGAGAAGTACTTCTTGTCTCCCCTTGATGTCTTTATATACTATCAGTAATTACCACTGTTGTCAACCTGCTTGTTGGTATTTTTAGTGTTGTAATACATATTTCTTCTAACTATCCCTGACAAGTGAATGTTATAGTACAAGGCACAGGAGACTATATGTATTTGCTTATTGGTTTTATACTGTTATAGAAATACTTTCTGTGAGTATTTCAGAAAACAGACTGGATTTAGTACTGTAGCATATATGTTTAACTGTGATGTATCAATTTTGTTTTTGTTTTTAAAGTTCCATAAGCTTTTAAAACTGTCTTATTGTTAAACTTGTATAAGCTACCCTAAAAAGTGCTTATTGCAAAGAATGCATATGTTGTACAATGAGTAATCTGTTCTTCTGGTCAAACCTCTGTTTCCCTTACCAGACTCATTATTCTCCTACTGCTTTGCCAAATCTCTCCCTTCTCTTAATCGCTCACACCCTACCTTTTATTTCTCCTACCTCATACTCCTTCCTAAAACAGCTTTTAAACCCCCAGTACTTCTGTAACTTGGCCTCCTCTCCTGTCATTCCACTTTCTTTTTGCCTACTAAATTGCAAATTTACTTTAGCGACTCCTAATCTACTCTCTCTTACCTCTCCTAACTACTCTGGCTAAACCTTATCTTTTTTCTCTTAGAACTCACCTAACCAAATTCTCCCACGAGTACACCTTTCAATATCTGGCCTGACTGGATCATCCTCCCCAACACAAAAACCTTCGGCAAGCAATGGCAAGAGCTTAATCATCACCTGAATGACAAAAAATAATTATTTGTGCTCTACTGGTGTACTAGGCTAGTTTTATCAAGTGTAACATCTCTAGTTTTTCAGATACCTAGTGGTGCGCACACTATCTCGGTCTTCTTAGGGATCGCCTCCCCTCCCCTCACCCTAACAGTTCCTTCATATATTTTATTCCTCTAACTATTGAAACTATCCATAGTAAGACCCATCAATATATACAGTATATAGAAAGAAAGTTGGTGACAAGAAGTTCCATTCACATATTTATTTATTTTTACCTTAGATATTGCCTACTTTCCACTTGGATGGCTGATTGTTTCTTGGAGCCTGACTAGCTGCCTTGACTTCAACCCACTCCATTCTCCCTCGGTAATCTGGGGTTCACTCTGCTCCCCTACTCTATACCCATTCCCAACCATCCCTGGTTTCAACAGACAGTCAGCTACAATCCCTCCCCCTTCTTGGCACCGCCCCTTACTACCCTCTGTGACAATTTCTCTACTTCTCTCACTAGACCACCATTTCCTCCAACAACTCTTCATGACTTCCTCCT
This sequence comes from Protopterus annectens, assembly GCF_019279795.1. Taxonomy (NCBI): domain Eukaryota; kingdom Metazoa; phylum Chordata; order Ceratodontiformes; family Protopteridae; genus Protopterus; species Protopterus annectens. The sequence goes on along the minus strand of NC_056744.1, from coordinate 1,368,876,595 downwards.
CCCACATTTCCCAATCCATCAAATCTCTCAATCCTCCCATAACTCCAGTTACAAGAAATCAAACTCCCTATTGCTTTGCTCTCCACATCTCCTTTATGCCATTAACTCCTCCCTTCCCTTAACTCTACCAACCAAATCATTCACCATTCTCCTCACCCCCAGTCACAATACCCCTCAACACTACTCCTCTAATTCTATCCACTCCTCTCTCCTACATCTCTTCTACTTAAATTACTCCCTGAAATAACTTCACCTAAATACGTCAACCCTTACCACTACATATACCTAACTTTCTACTACCCATGTCTCTCTCACACACACACACACACACACACACACACACACACACACACACACACACACACACACACACACACCACCTCATAGCTATTCTACTTCTATCCTTCTCATTCCTTACCTCCTGTCATACAAACCTTAATCTTTTTCATGCATCTCCTTCACATACTGATCCTTTACTACACAAGGAACCCTCCCTGCCCTTCCAAATCTCCCCCTCTCTTTTCAGTTCCTCCTACACTCAGCTCTACAATCTCAGAATACTCACTCTCAAAATAAACTCCCCAAACCCTATAGTTTCTATTTTTAAACTATTAAACCCATCCCATCACCTAAAGCCTTACTATTAGATAGTGACATCCACCCCCAACACTGGCCCTTCCATCCCATATACAACTAATACCTACCCAACTAAACACCTTTCATTTATGCCATGAACATACAGAGTCTGCCTAAGAAAGTTACAGAGCTATATTCTTGAATCACCCAATTCTCCACTCATAACTCAGTCCTATATGAAACTTGGTTAAACCACATATCCTTAATACTGAAATACTACTTCCCCACTACAACACATTGTTTTGACAGAGCAAACAAAAAAGGTGGTGGTATTGCAATTATGCACTCCGAGCACCTCAACCTCTCTCCCATGCCTACATCTCATCCCAATTTACACCCATCTGAACTTTTCCTTCTTAACTGTTACCTCAACCCCCCATTGCTATAGCAGATATATATATATATGTGTGTGTATATATATAAATATATATATATATATATATATATATATATATATATATATATATATAGTAATGTCTTTCAGCTTTTCCCAGTTAGGGGTTGCCACAGCGGAACTCCGGTCCGCTAATGATTGGCAGTGGATTTTTATGGTGCCGAGTTGCCAGCCCGACGCCCAACCTTCAAAGAAAGCACACCCATTCATTCTTGTACCTACCTGCATGTCTTTAACGTTACTCGACAGCGGGGAGGACATGCAGACTCCACAGAGAAGATGCTCCAACCGAGAATCGAACGGGAGAACTTCTTGCTGTGAGGCGACAATGCTAACCGCTGCACCACCACGGCATACATATATATATATATATATATATATATATATATATATATATATATATATATATATATATATATATTATATATCATATATATATATATATATATTTATATATATATATATATATATATATATATATATATATATATATATATATATATATATATATATATATATATATATATATATATATATATATATATATATATATATATATATATATATATATATATATATATATATATATATATATATATATATATATATATCACAGCAAAACCCAAGGTAGAAGGAGCAGGAAACAAACCAGTAGACAGGAGCTCACAGTATTGTCAATCGATGCTCTCTAAACATATATTCCAGAAATGTAGACGCAAAACTTATAGCTTTAGGACACCTAGGAAACTTATGTTTAGCAGGAAAGACAAACCAATAGTATACAGTTTTGAGAATTTTTACAAGGGTTACTTGTTCAAATGTCAAGCTTTTGCAGTTTACAAGGTTTCCTAAGGTGTCCTAAAGCTATAAGTTTTGCGTCTACATTTCTGGAATATATGTTTAGAGAGCATCGACTGACAATACTGTGAGCTCCTGTCTACTGGTTTGTTTCCTGCTCCTTCTACATTGGGTTTTGCTGTGAATTTTACGTGGGATTCCTTTTGGTGTTGTTGTATATATATATATATATATATATATATATATATATATATATATAGATATATATATATGGATCACCTTTAAAATCTCGAAATCGCATTCCGCCGACACGGAATCCGACGGGACGAAAACACCGAAAACGCAGATGACCGACAAGGTGAGAACCCGACGGACTCGGTAAGTGTGCGATCGAGTGAGGGATTTAGTGTTAGGGAGTGGACAGGTAAGTGTGCGATAGTGAGGGACTGTGGGTTTGGGGGTAGGTTAAGTGAGTTAGGGTTAGGGTGCAGGTAGGGTGTGTGTGCGATAGTGAGGGACTGTGGGTTTAGGGGTGAGTTAAGTGAGTTAGGGTTAGGGTGCAGGTAGGGTGTGTGTGCGATAGTGAGGGACTGTGGGTTTAGGGGTGAGTTAAGTGAGTTAGGGTTAGGGTGCAGGTAGGGTGAGTGTGCGGTAGTGTCGGATCTTGGGGTTACGGGTGGGTAAGTGAGTTAGGGTTAGGGTGCAGGTAGGGTAAGTGTGCAGTAGTGTCGGACCTTAGGGTTAGGGTTTGGGTTAGGGATAGTGCATATGTTATGTAGTGTACTGTGTTGTTTACGTGTAGTGTGTTGCTGTAATGGTTTTCGGTGTTTCGCGTTGTCGGCGTTTTTTGTTGTCGGTCCTTTGGTGTCGGTTATTAGTGTGTCGGCGAAATGTGATTTCGAGGTTTTAAAGGTGATCCATATATATATATATATATATACATATATATATATATATATATATATATATATATATATATATATATATATATATACACTACCTAGTAACAACATTCCCATCCTTGAATGTGTCCTATCCTGGATCCCACTGCATATCCCCTATGAAACCATATTGACTGGCAAAAACTATCCACTGCCTCCTCTTTCCCACATATTAACCTCTATGACTTCCATCAAATTATTACTACCCCTACTCATTTCAATAAAAGCAGTGATAACTGCTTCACCTTAGACTAGATTATTTTTTCAGATCTGACCCTCTATTTGTAACGGTGATGGTGAACCTTGTGTGCCAGCAGTTTTTGACACACCAAACCCAGAATAATTCAGTGTACTTCATGTGAGCAATGAATGCAAAAGGAGTGTCTTTGGTAACTCGGGTGTTGGTAATCGCTGACATGTCACCCAAAATGTCGTGGCATGTGTCATCTTTGACAAATTTGTCATAGGTTTGCCATCACTGTAGTCTATCATAACCCCAGTACCCTACCTGAATCCCTAAGCAACCACCTCTCTACTAGAGTATGAAGACACTCCCTCCAAATACCCAAGTCCCACCACTACATAGAATATTACAACTTTTCTTCCTTTAATGCTGAAACTTTTAATAATAAACTAGCCTCTATTAACTGGTCCCTTCTAATATCATCCCCTCAATGACTCAGTTCTACATTTCAGTCACACTTTTCTGGATATCCTTGACTCTATTGCCCCTCTATGAAAAATGAAGGTAAAAGCATCTTACTATCCTTGGCTCTCTAAAGACACCCTGACTCTCATGAAAAAAGGTACATGTATTGGAAACAATGGCTACAAACTAAATCCACAAGACTTTCCTAAAAGTATAAAGAACTTCAAAACCTTTCTAAAAAAGAAAACAATTCTACTATAATGTCCAATTTGCCTATAATTCTAACCCAAAACAATTCTGGCACTCCATCAATAAAATCCTGTACCATGGTAACCCTACCACCTCCAACTCCTATCCTAACAATACTCCCCAAGAAATTGCCACCTTACTTAATACCCACTTCATTGAATTTATTCAAAAACTAACTTAAACTTGTCAGTCTCAAAACTACTCTCATACCACACATATAACAAACAAGAACACCCCTTTCTCTCTTAAACCTGTCTCCACTGCTTACATAAAATCCATTCTGCTAAAACTAAAACTATGCTCTCCTTCTACTGACAACCTCCCTCCCCTCTTTCTTAAACTTGCAGCCCACTCCATAGCCTATTCTATCTCAATCCTAGTAAACAGATCTATCCAAGAATCCACTGTCCCTGATACCTGGAAATATTTCTACACCATACCACTACACAAATGCGGTAACTCCACAGATCCATCTAACTTCAGATCCATTACAATTCTCTCTCCACTTTCAAAAATCCTTGAAAAATGTATTCATAAAAAGCTTCTTAAGTACCTAATAGATGGAAATCTTCTAACCCCTATTCAACATGGTTTCAGGCTTAATCATAACTCCTTTACTGCCCTCCTGTCCTTCACTCACACTGCTGCTGAAGCCAGGGATAAAAATCTTCTAGTTTCATGCCTCATCCTTGACCTCTATAAAGTGTTTGATACTGTCTCTCATTCTATGTTATTTGCCAAGCTTACTGAGCTTAACCTCCCCCTACTATTTACTGGTTCTTGGATTATCTCTCATACAGACTCCAGTCTGTTAGATGGCAATCCACCTGTTTCCCCTTCCTGCCTATCCATACTGACATCCCTCAAGGCTCAATCCTTGTCCCTCTGCTTTTTAACATCTTCACTAATGATCTATACTCCTTCTGCACCACTTCCTCACTCTTATACAATACACTGATGATTCTATTCTCATCTCTGTCTCAGATAACATCTCTAACCTTCTTTCCATCGCTCAAAACACTTTCTCATCTATGGAAAAATGGCTAACATAACACCAGCTTATACTTAACCCCAAAAAGACTACACTCCTACTTTTCCTTCCCAAATCCCTCTCTCACTATAAATCCACCTTTACCATTACTTCTGTCAATAACACCCCTATCAAAGCAGATCTTCACACCAAACTACTCTGTACAATAATCAATGACCAGCTAAAATTCGACATCCATATACAACACTGTATTAAAAAAAACAAACCAAAAATTGGGTCTTCTCTATAGAAATGAAAAATTCCTATTTCGCATTTAAGCGATTCGATGAATATGTCATAGAGCAAGGAGATAGTTGGCCAACTTCATGGAGTTGCTCTTTCCTTCCCTATAGTGTGATATCGGAGTTGGTATATTTGGTTAGGGGGGTGTGAGGGGGTGAAGCCCCCACCTGTTTATGGTGTTAAATTATTTTTTTTTTAGCAAACAGCCATGTAAGTTTTTTCCCTAGGGAAAAATTCACTTACGTGGCCATTCACTATTTTCAGGTTTCGTGCATTATGTGTTGACTTTTATGTAGCCGCACATATGCACTTTCGGTCTTATAATATAGACCCCCCCCCCAATTCCAAACCCACTCTAGCTCAAGCCTTCCTCCTTTCTTACCTTCTCAATGCCTCTCCTATCCTTACCCATCTCAAGTCATCCCTACTAACCAAACTTGTAATAACATAGCCAGATTCGCCTGTAACCAACCATACAAATCACATCATTGTCTTGCCCTGAAACAACTTTAATGACCTGAATTCCACCAACTCCTGCTTTTTTCACAGCTGCAGCTCACACACTATCTACTACATAAACCTTTAGCCTGTCCCTATCTTTCTTCCATAGTATCCCCTTATATCCCAGCTCACTTACTTTGTAGCTCTGACCAGAACTTTCTAGATATCTACTCTATAAACCAAATAAAAATACTGGCAAACTGTTTTACAGAAATTCAGTGTCCCAATCTTGGAATAGGCTACCCCCTAACATTTGTAATATTAATAGTACCATCTGTTTCAAAAATGAAGTCAAAAATAACTTCCTGAACTCAAGATCCTGCTCTTGCCATAATCCTCCACGATTCCTGTTACTACTCCAACTTACTTCATACCTCACTTTTACTTTTCAGAACTTGTTTCAATCTGTCAAAAATTCAATATTAGTATTATGTTTTCATGTAAAAAATACACTTATACTGTTCTGTTTCCTCACATTGTACATTTTATTTTTATGAGTTGAACATTTTATTTGTATGTGTTGTAATTTTTATTTTCATTACTTTCCCACGGATTTGTACTTCTGCTTTCAGCCACATTTTTTTGCACTAGTTATATATCTTATTTTGCATTGTTATTTCTCTTTATCTCATTTTTTTCTACATTGCATTGTTAATTTTTATATTGATTGGTTATACATTTTTCAGTATGTAACTCTCATACTAATTCTGTATCTTGGATTTTTTCTCCTTGGGTCTCCACTGAAAATGGGCCGTATGGCTCAGTTGGACTAACCTGGTTAACACATGGAAACAAATAAATAAATAAATTGCTGCTTATTATTGTTAGTGATGAAGGCATAAGTGTTTTGTAGCACAGAAAATTCTGGCTTAAACTGTTCTGCTTACAAAAATGTGTGTTAAACTGTTTCAATTTCTAATAGGTTCTTACTCATTTACCTACTAGCAAATCTATGCACTGTCCTGTACTTTCCACATACAACCTAAAGTCCTTACAATGGTGTTTCTTAATAATTTGCCAAAGGAGATCAGGGAACTGTGGTGAAGGTAGGGGTATGTATGTGTATATTTTCCTAACCTCTACACCTCTCTCCAATATTAAGCACAGTTTAAGTTAAATTTTTATCCCTTCCTCTGTGTGTCTTACTGTGCATATTTTCTTCTCTTTCAGCTGTAGACAGTAAAAAATATATTCATGTAGTGCATCAACATCCACCTTCCAGAAAACTTTGCCAATATACTCAGTGAGACTAGTCATCTACAACCAAGAACTTCTTCCCCCAGTGGAAAAGATAATTTAAAGTATAACTATTGTTCAAGTCATAATCATAAGTTACTGATATACTCTTTATTTAATGCATCTAGCTGTCTTACTGTGTGCATACTACTAGAGTACTCCAGCTGCTTCAACTAATACTAAACCAATATTTTTCTTCCACCCATTAGCTAGTTATCTAACAATAACATATCCTGCAAATTCACATCAGGAAAATGTATTTGCTTATGCACCCTATTCTAACAGTACCATTTTAGACTAGGTGGAAAGTCTATATACTTGTGTTATAGTCCCTAACAAAAAATGTGTACAGGTCAGTCTCCAATCTCAATCAGTCTTAATCAGTTTTAATCAATCTTAATCAAGCTTAGTAAGGCTTGCTAATAATAGCCTGCTGCTAATTTCTTCACCGTTAGAAACAATGGCATAAAATACACTATGCTTGTGGTAGATTAACCTCTTTAATATTGCCTTAATAAGTTCATCTTACTTCTGAATGCAGCTCTACTGATTGTTTTTTCCTTGAGAATACAATATTCTGTGTGTGGGCTCTGCTCCATTCCACCATTGATCCACTCAAGCTCCACTACACTCTCCTACCCTACCCCAATTCCCACCCACCCACCCTCACTACACCTACATTTATTCTTCCCAACCAAGGCCCAACTCTCACAATTAACCAATAACTGCCATTAGCAATACCTCCCAGATCCCTGATCACTATTAAGACTTGTACCCTGTCTAATAATCTTGCAACCTTCAATAACACACCCTAACCACCCTAAACATACACTAGACAATATCGGAGCAATCTTACACTACAAGAAACACTACTCACACTGTTATGATGTACACAACATATCTTGCATTTTTTTCAAGAGCATTACTTTTTTTTGCAATCACCATAATACTCACCTATCTCACACACATCCCAATCTAACAATCACAGTTACATCCACCCATTTTCTCTCCCACAAATCTATAATCATAACAGTCCTCTAACACACCATATTTTTTAAGCATTTCTCCCAAACTATATCCACACTCACTACTAAACACACACATACCTCTAAACAGTTAACGCTTAGTAAGCCATAATTCTCCATCTACCTACATATACATAAAAGGGCTATACTTTTTCTAGATATATCTGCATACCATAACTAACTTGCTCCAAAGTGAGGACATTTACTCAGTCCTGGCCCAGGCCCAATATATCCAGTTAGAACCAACCTCAACCCTTCAAAATTACACAACTCCACTCTCAAACCACAACTCGGTTCACAACTTTTTTCTCCTAAACAAACATTTCAAAGCATATGCAACAGGACTCATGATCTCCACACAACTCTCTCACACTATAACCTCAAAATACTTATAGCTACTAAAACTTGGCTAAAGCCAGAAATAACTAGTAATGAAATACTCCCCCTGTAAATAACATAATCAGGCTAGACAGACAAACAAAAGAGGAGATGGAGTATCAATAATTGTAAAAATTACCATAGCAGTAATCCAACATCCTCAAACTATCCCTAAGTTTCATAAATTTAAAATTCTGATTGCTCAACTCAAGCTCAGTAACTGTAAATCAGTCTGCTTAGCAGGACTGATTTACAGTTACTGAGCTTGAGTAAGTAACTGTAAATCAGTCTGCTTAGCAGGACTATTACATTCTTCCTGGAAGCAATGTAGCCACAATTGAAGAAGTCCTTCAGTGGCTGTGCCACAATATAAATAAGAGACTGTAATCTTAGGTGATGTAAACATTGACTGGAAAAAATACCAAATACCTCACCTGTCCTAAATTTATTCAGATTGTCAAAACTATTAAATGTCACTACCAGGACCTACAAAACATCTACCAAAGAAAGCATGCTAGATTGGATTCTTTTAAATACATCCCACAACATCAAAGCCAATGGAACCTTACCATACAGTATTAGTGACCATCTACTCAACTACACTATCAGACAGTAGATAAACTTTGAGAAGCAAGTAACATACAAACAAGTCCATAATCTGCAGAATGTCCACCCGGAATGCTTTATAACAACTCTAAAGCAAAATAAATGGAATTGGCTGAAAACATTACCACTAGATAAAGCAGTTACTCATTTTAATCATATATTCGTAATGATCCTAAATAAGTAGGTGCCACTCAGAAAAAAAAGACTCAAATCCATTCCAGTACCCTGGCTAAAAAAGACTACTATTAAATAGAGACCAGGCCTGGAAAACATATGCAAAAAAATAAATAAATAAATAAATAAAATTCAATTAACACTACAGGATATATCTCCTACATTTCACAAAAATGACAAGAAAAATTATTTTACAAAGCTTCAAAATATCCACAAAAATAACCTTAAACTGTTCTGGCAGTCTGTAAAGTCACTGCTAAACCCTGGTAACACTCTACCCCCAATCAACCACAACCTCTAAATACCCAGGTAATACAGCAACTCAATTTGTCACCCACTTTGTAAAGTCTATCATCACTAAACAAACTCCACATCACCTCTCACTATTTCACATTTTCCTACCAACAGCAAAGTACCCTTTAAACTTGGTAATGTACCTACCTCAACAATAACAAAAATAAATACTACAAATGAAACCAACCACTTTGGCAGCCAACAAATTACCAGGGGAGTATGTCAAAATAGCAGCAGAACCCAGAGTGAGACAGGCAATAGTATAGTTCTAATCAGTCATAAACTTCCACTGTGAATCAGTACAACTGACCAAATCACATCTTAGTTGAGTAACCAAACAAATCTTAAATTCTAAAACATACAATGTAAAAATCATTCACCTTGTCAGTTAAGCCTTTTTTGTCTCCTCTATAGCTGAAACATCATGTGAACTTTAGGTAACAGACACAGCTGTTGATTTAAATAACATTCTGTCTACACCCCCCCCCCAAAAAAAATACTAATGACTCTTTTAAAGCTGCAAACATAAAACATATATTAATATATTAATATTAAAAAAATTACAAAGTATTAAGCCTGCTTGATATTTAAATAATAAGAACATGTCTCTTAAGTTCGATGGCAATAGGAATGGTATAACTGAGATATGGTGGAGTTGATGCAGCAGCTCTAAGCTGCTCAATCATTTCCTTATGAAGCTCTTTTTTTATATCCAATCACCCTGTAAATTGTGCTTTTTATTTTTTCCAAAAATAAAAACTTAAATTTAATAAAATTATCACATGATAAAAAGTGCCTTGCTAATACACTCTTATCATCTTTCCTATGGATACTGTAATTGTGTTGATGAATTCTTTTGTACAAAGAGTTGTCTTTTTCCCTATATAAAAAGCTGTACAAGAACAGCATCTTGCCAGGTACACTATCTTGTCTGTCTTACAATTGAATCTACCTGTTTTCCTCCATTTATTTAATCTTTCCAAAAACCTGACCTTCTTCACCAGTGTCTATAAAATGACACTTATTGCAACTTCCACATCTATATCTGTCCCTTGTCAATTTCTTGCTGTTCGCTATTAGTCTTTCCAAAATTTAAGTTTCTAGTGTTCACTAAAATTTATGTGAGGGATGTTTATACTTCCTAAAATGTCACGGTTTTTACCAAGGATTCTTTCACTTTCCTCAGTGTCCAAAGAGTGATATAAACCATGTAGTTAAAATACCTCTGGTCAGTATCAACCACTGTGTCGGAATTTGGACAATTCTGTTCATTTTTAATATGTTACACACCTACATGTATTATGGGACCAAATCTCCCACTCCTCTGTTTAAGCACATTTTCAATATTTTTCTCTACCACTTTCACTTCGTAAACCCTCTCACAAAACATAACTTTCAACTTTTTTAATTCAAACAAATACCAATCATCCCTCAATGTTAATCAAGAAATTCTTATACATTGGCTTTTCACTAACCCTTTCTTTTGATGTATGGGGTGACTGGTACTGTAGTCGAAAAGTAATTGCTGTATATCTAATTTCTGTAAACTGCAGTCTCAAAATCATTATTCTCCACTCTGATAATGTTTACATCAAGATAATGAATTGGTTGATATAAATTTTAAAAAAGAGGTGGTGTCTTCTAACTCCATAACAAACTCTTTGAATTGTGTTGAATCACCCTTCCATATTATAAACATATTATCCAACTATAGAAAATATATCTGACACATTTTGTAATGGAACAAATTAATTACCATTTCATTTTCCCACTAATTTAATACAGTATTAACAAACATGGGAGCACATGTGACCCCCATAGCTACACCACTCATTTGTCTGAAATATTCTCGATCAAAAAAATAAAATAATTGTTAAGAATTATCTCCATAAATTCACAAATCATCTTAGTCTCAACATCTGACAATGCCTCATATTTTACAATGATTTCACTAAATCATTGCAAACTACATTCGTATGGTATAACAGAGATCAAGATTTTAGCATCCAGCCTAACCAAGAGACATTCATCATTCAGCTGAGTGTCCCTTAACTTGTTGATAAAATTCCAGGAGTGCTTCAAAATATATTGATCATTGTTAAACAGAGTTTTCAATTTTCTATCAATGTATTTAACTAATGGTTCTGTGATAGAGCCCCTAGCTGAAACAATTGGTTGGAGAGCAGCGTTTTTCAAATCTGAATGAATCTATGGAATCCCAAAGATTTTAGGTATAACTGGACCTCTCCTTTCAAAAACCAAACCATATCAACAGGTATTGTTCCATATAAAACCAATCCATCCAGGTATACATTGATTACATTGTATGCTATTATGTCATTAATAGACACAGTTTGATATCTACTTGTATCAGCCAATAAAGCAGTCATTCTGCCTACATAATCAACTGTGTCCATTAACACCATACCCCACCATTATCAGGTTTCATATATCTGATATCCTTGTTGGATACAAAGTCTTCTAGGATAGATATGTCAACAGTGGAAAGGATGTAAAAAAATATTTCTCTTACTTCCTAATAAGGCTGCTATTTCTTTCTCACACATCCTCTCAAATTCATTCAAAGCTGGATGTGTGTGGGTGTGAGGGGGGGGCTTTTATGTTTAAAAATAGCTGCAAAATATATAGAATTCCCAGTGTCCATACTTATCAATAGATCCATAAAAGAAAACTATGTCCCCAACATCTGGAAAATATCATACCCTACATAAAGGTGGAGATTCTGCCAAACTAACCAACAGCCATCCGATAACCAACCTCCAACCCTTATCCAAGATATTAGAAAAATGTATGCACACCCAATTGCTCAAATACCTTACCAACTATAAACTATTCTCCTTGACTCAATATGGTTTAATCACAACACCATTACTGCATTTTTAAACTTTACAAAATGCAGTAAATCAGCTCTAAAACTATAGTAACCTAGTCTCAGCAGTTTACTTAGACATATCCACAGTGTTTGTTTCTATATCACACCATAAACTCCTTGAGGAACTAGCCTCTCTAGGCCTCAATATCCTATC
>NC_056744.1:1368681894-1368859394 GCF_019279795.1 Protopterus annectens | reverse complement strand
TGCCTCAGTGAGGACCTTTTGTAGGATGTCACATCATTAGGAGTTTTGATTATGGCTCCTAGTTTGCATTCATCTGCGAACTTCATTAGCCAAAGACCTTCTGTGTTAGCCTGTACTTCAGACAAGTAGATACCAAGCAGGAGATGACACAGGATGGTATCCTGTGTTACTCCACTTGTCACTGGTCTGAAGTCGGATTTGGAGTCTGCTACTTTCACACTGAGGGTTTTGTCAGTGACCCAGTTGGCAACCCATCTTGTGACATAGGGATTTATACCTAGTTTAGTGAGTTTATCTATAATTCTAGAGTGGGGGATGGTATCGAAACCTTGGTGAGATCTAGATAGGCTGTGTGAACCACCTTACCCTCATCTACGGCTTTGGTGACTGCTTCAAAGAAGTCTGTCAGGTTTAGGAGGCATGATCTGCCTTTTACAAATGCGAACTGGGTGGGATCCAGAGTTTGGAGATTACCAATGTCTTTGTTTATAAGTTCCATGATGATACATTCCATGGCTTTGCAGATCTGGCTCATCAGGCTAATGGGGCAGTAGTTCCCGGGGTCTGTGGTGGATCCCCCTTTGTGGAGTGGGATAACTGTCACTGTGCGCCATTCAGTGGATACAAAGCCTGAGGTGAGGCTATAATTGAACATGGTACTTAGGTGGGGTGCCAGTTTGTTCTGTAGTTCATGTAGAACACAACCTGGGATGTTGTCAGGTCCCATGGATGCTGTGTTCTTGGCTTTGGAGTGTGGTTTTTACCTGTGCAGCCATAATTACAGGAACTTTGCACTCTTCCGGGATAAAGATGGGCCCTTTAGGGGGTGAGAGGGGTAAACTTAGCACTGAACCTATCTGCCAGGATGTTGGCAATATCAGTTGGTTCTGTATATTTAGTGCCATTGTGCTGTAAATCAGAGCAGATCTGAGTGTTGCCATTGAAATTCTTGACATAGCTATAGAATGCTTTATGGTTGTCTTTATAAACAGCGGTGATTTCGTTTTCATAACTAGCTTAGGAAGATTTTATGAGGGATCTCAGCTTCTTACTGAGGCTGACCAGGGAGTTCCTCCAATCATGGGATTTTACTCTTTTTTGCAGCAGTTTATTCCGTTTGTTGTAGAGTTTATTTATGGCAGGGGATCACCAGATTGGCTTCCTTTTTTTGGAGGATAGCATCTTGGTTCTGTTAGGAATAGCACAATCCATGCATTCATGTAAGTGTTTATAAAGTGTGTTTGTGTAGGATTCAGCAGTGGTAGCTCCATCTGCATGGGTGTCGTGAAGTTTGCCACTTCTGTCTTAAGAAGTGTGAAGTTGGCTTTGGAGAAATTTTTTACGGTGGCTTCCCTAGTGGGGGGTGAGGACGGGATGTGGATGTCTAGGGTGATTAGCTTGTGGTCGGATCTGAACAATGAGGAAATGACCTCTGGTGTGGAACACCAGTCACCCATGTTGGTAATGACCAGGTCTAGGATATTGCTGCTCCTGGTGGGGTTGTGGATAAGTTGATCCAAGGCATTGGAATTTATGAATTCCAGAAAATGTTGAGTAAAAGAGTTGATAGATGAGTAGTTTTCCCAGTTAATGGTGGGGTAGTTGAAATCACCCATTATTAGGGTGTTAGGTTGTATCTTTATATTTTCCAGTGTATCAAGAAATGAGGAGTGGGAATCCTGGGGCATGGTGGGGGATCTGCTGCAAACTACAATTTCAATTGCGGTCTTGCCCAGAGTTAGTTGCACTTGGATAATCTCGGATGCATTATGCTGAGCAGCTATCCTGGAGGTGTGGATATCCTTAATGAATATGACATGCCTCTGCCTTTAGTGTTTTGGTCCAGGTTAGGTGGCCTAAAGATGTGGTATGAATTATAGCCTGGTAATGCAGGGGTGTTCTCAGGAGCCTTGAACCAGGTCTCTGTCACTGCACAGATGTCGAAGTTCTCCATTTTAAGGAGTGCTTCAAGTGAGTGCATTTTGTGGTTTAGACTTCTAACACTGAGTAGCATTACACTCAGATTTTGCTTGCATGTACCAGTTACAGTGGTGAATTTGTCATTTGAACCTTGCCTAAAAAAGGCATTATAGAGGTGGCAAGAGCCTTAGCCAGTATCTGGAATCCCAAGGGCAACAGGTGCAGGCCATCTCTGGCAAAGCATCGTGGTCTGTTGATCATGTCATCCCAGGCAGACAGATACTGGATCCCCATAGAATGATACCAGAAGCTTAGCCAATTGTTGAAGTCTCTATATCTATCTATATATGTAAATCTATCTATCTATATTTATCTATATATGTAAATACACATATAAGACATATCTATCTCTATATGTATATCTATATATGCAAATATACATATATATATATATATATATATATATATATATATATATATATATATATACATATATATATATAGTAGATATGGGTGTTTTTGCAGTGGTGGTGCTGCGGTAGCGTTGTTGCCTCACAGAAAGACATTGTCCTGTTTGATTCTCAGCTAGAGCGTCTTCTGTGTGGAGACATGGGTGAATGGGCGTACCTTCGTTGAAGGTTGTGCGTCAGGGCCGGCAACTCGGCACATAAAAATCTACTTTCAATCATTAGCGGACCGGAGTTCTGCTGTGGCGACCCCTAACCGGGAAAAGACGAAAGACACAACATATGGTAGATATGGGTCTAGGACTGTTGAGCAAAAGCTTGTTTCATCAGAAACAAAACGGGTGAGCACATTTTTGTGAAAGTGCATTTTCACCGAAAATGCACTTTCGCGAAAATGAGCACAAACAAATGACAGAATGTCTGTTGTTAGAGTTCTTGGTACAGTGGAGATAAGGGAATATTCCCTTTTCCCTACTGTAGTGCGATGTTGGAGTGAGAATTTAAAAGTAAGGGGGGTGTGGGGGGCACAGCCCCCCACATGTGGGGTGCAGGAGGGCTTGCCCCCCTTCCATAAATGTGTTTACTGTTATCTTTTTTCTTTAAATGTTGTTTTGTTTTTTTGCAGACTCGACTGTTTCAGTTTCGTTTAAAATATATATGTGTATATGTGTGTGTGTGTGTGTGTGTGTGTGTGTGTGTGTGTGTGTGTGTGTGTGTGTGTGTGTGTGTGTGTGTGTGTGTGTGTGTGTGTGTGTGGTGTGAATTACTGCATGTATATAAATATATATATATATATATATATATATATATATATATATATATATATATACATATATATATATATATATATATATATATATATGCATATCTTAGGGAAAGAGTACAAACAGGAAGCACAAAAGAGATTTCAAAGTAAGACATAGAACTAAATTATGAATGTATGTAATTCTTGAATGTAAAATAAAAGTCTGCAAAGTTAGAATAATGGGAGGAAGTTACTCTGGCAAATCTGAGTGAAGATGAAAAAGAACACATAGGAAAAGGAATGAAACACAGAAAACAAACTGAAAGAAACAAAAAATCATAGATATTAATATCATTAAGAATGATGTAAGTCAGATGATAGTGTTCACAAGTGGAACCAGACATTTTTATTATGCATTTGATATGTAAATGAACAAGAAACAGAACAGTTTAAAATTATGACAAAATGAGATTGTATCATTGTTTGGACTCCTTAATGTGTCTTCCTGCATTTCCTGATGTAGTGCACCACTTACCTTGCTTTTACTGAAGAAGACTCTGACCTATGTGCAGTAACATTCATATCCACTCCATCTAGTAGCATGTTGCCACACTCCCTTGTCACCTGAATTCAAGGAACCATTTCTCTCTCAATGAATATTTAATCTATGCTCATTTTTATGCATGTAAATTATTTTTTCTACTGTGCATTTCTCACCATCAGATATTTATTTACAACACTCTTTGTTCACATAGTTACTCCACCTTTTGTAAGTTCCTATATAGAGCTGTGGCAGGCTATGCATAGTGTACTGTGGTTGTACAGTGTTATCATGTGTTAGTTAGCACTGTCATCTGTTGTGCATAATTGTGATGGGTTATACTGTGTTACTAAGTGCTGCCTTCTGTTGCTCATACCAGCTGTTGGGAGACCAGCCAGGAGACCATGTTTAGTACTAAGGTACTGCATTATGTTATGCTGTGGTTATCTGCAATGCCTGCCTTATCACTGTTTCTTCTCTACCCCATAAGCTTGCCTTTATCATTATTTAATCCTGACTTGGTGTTGCTCCCCAACCTCAAGTCTGCATTAACTCTGTCCCTCAACCTTTCAAGATGTTCTGTGTTTTGTGTTTATATGCAAACCTGCCTAAACAGCATTGTTTCTCTACCTCCTAAGGCTGCTTAGTTTGGGGTCATTGAGTCTGCTCTGGAAGGGCTACTATACGGTGTTCTCATGTACTGTGCAATAATACTCTGTACTGTGACACCAAGGCCTACTTGTTGTGACATTCTGATAAAATATACTGTCAAAATGTTATCCTGTCTTGTGTTATTGCATACTATTGCATATCATCAGGTTGCCGTGGCACCCTAACCAGCTTTCTTGTGACAGGCTGGTATATTGTACTGTGACATATAGGATTAGATTTTTCTGATTATATTTATATTATTTTGCATTTTATCTGTATTACATATTATCTGTATTTTGCTGCACAGCAATGTGTTACTCTATAATTTATTTGAATACTATTCTTATATTTTTGTTGTGCTGCCCTGTGTTACAGTGTACTGTTGCACAGTTCTTGGCATCCTGCCATCAACACTTATATTGTATTGCTTACTAAGTCATAGTCTTTTTTCTAGTTTTACAAGAGTCTTTACTGTACATATTTTTGCAAGCTTTTCATTTTGTACTTCTTTCCCCTATAGGATAACCCTTTTCCTATGGTCATACTGTGCATCATATTCCTTTTTAGTATAGCTTCTACTTGATCTTTGTTTTACATCCTAAAGCTCTTTCACTATGGCTCCACAGTCAGCCCTTACTAACTTTGTTGCTATCCTGCTTGCACTAGGCACCATGAAACATAATAATTACTACCTCATGTTCACTGGTAACTACCTACTACTACCTTACATAAACTCCACTTGTATGAGATACAAGTAATTGTTCAAACTGGAGGCCAAACTTTCTATCAACATTGTCAGTGGACAATTTACCCTGACCCCACTGTTATCTAACTTTAACACAAAGCCCACATATGCTTATTTTCTGAACAAATTATTTCCTAAACCTCCTATAGAAAGTAGTAGCTGATCCAACGCTCAGCCACATGTTCTTACCACATTAATTTCATCTATACCACTTCCAAACACACTGTACATACACCCACATCCTTTACATCTTTCCTAGTAAAGGGTTACCTATGCCACATACATAAACCCTATGAGCATCAGGCTGAACAGATGCAGAATGATGGTCAGCTTTCTTTCTGATGTTAGGATTTGTGATATCATATAACTAGAGCCCTTAGATCCTTGTCCTCCAGGTATATGTACAATGTGATCATTGCCCATGTAGTTGTGAGCACTCTTAGATATGCCACCCTATGGGAGTTGATCACAGACATGGTTGTTCTCCCTATGCATGTGACTGAGTCTGGGAAAGGACTATTCGTGAGTAGCTATCACAGTAAATGATGTCACAATACAAACAGAAGGTAATTGATTCCAGCATCTGGCTGTGTAGCTGGTGTCATTCCAGGCAGATTTAATGTGTGACAGCAAAGGAAATTGCCAGCAGTCCTTCCTGTTTCACTAAGGATGACTTACAACTCTCCATAAAGGGTTTCTGCATATTAGCTAAAACATTCTCTACTCCCATTTTCAGTTTTCTTGACCTTCCAACTTAATTGTAAATCAGGCTGGCACTTTTCAGTGCTTGGATCCCGAACAAGATAATGCCTGACTTTGAGACTTTCCTGATACTTGAGCATGTACACATTTGTGGGATTACCAATACTTGGTTCCAGTGTTGTGAAAATCTGTATTCCTTACCTATGTTTTATGTTTTCCAGGAACTATATTACCATAAGACAAATCCAACATGATCATTGCCTTCATCTCCTAAGCATCATAGGGTCAATAAATAAATAAAACTACCAGACTGTTGATAATTTTACAAACCATTCTATGTCTCACTTTGCCCATGATATCTTTGTAAGACAATCTGAGTATTTAACTATTGAAACAAACATGATTTTCCTCAGGGATTTTAACTACCTGACCATACACTGGTAAACATCATCACATTTCCTCAACTTAACACCAACTTCCTGGATCAGGCAGCAGGCCTCTCCTAAAGGCTTTAATTTCCTCTAACTCATCCTCACTAACATTGCAAATATTAGCTCTACACTTCCACCTCTATAGTCAAATCTTAACACAAGGCCATCATAGTTTTGCTAAAGACCCAACACAAGATTACAACAGCCAAATCTACTCTTGGATTTCTCTAAGGCAAATCTCCTAGCAATTTTGGTGTTACCTAATAAAAGTTACTCTATAATAGATCTGGTAGCAAAAGTGGTCACTTACACCTTTGATTTTTGCTCCCACCACAATGAATGCACTAAGGCATCTGTCCTCATACACTACAAATATAACATTAAATTCAAACAAAAGCCGCCACAATAGTGGAAATATGCTATCTACAAACTTTGTTAAAAAAACGTAATGTCCTAGGTCTAAGGAATAAACTACGTTTTTTTCTTTATAGGTGTAATGTCAAAATGGTCTGCAAAAAAACTCAGGCATAAGAATAAATGCTTCAAAGTCAAGCATGACAATCATACAAAGTCTCACTACCTCCTCAATGGATAATCATGAAACCTTCTTTAATTATATAAGGAATCTGTTAAGTAATGTTTATCACTACACCAACCTGGTCTCCAATGATGCAACCCACTCTTTAGATAGGGCAGACAAAAATCACTACATTAGAAGACTGATTTATGTCCAGCTTCACACAATTCTCCCCCATGCTTACCCCATCTTTAACTAGTCCCTGCTGCCCACCAAAAAATTAGATTGGGTCAGGTTCTCAGCACTATCTCCAAAACCAAAACCAAAAACACTTTCTGCATGGGCCTGAAAACAAACCAGACTCTTCTGGTCAGCAGTAAGCATGGCATCACTGATTCCTTCATAAAACATGTTTTACTTTAGCCTGTTCATTGGATGCATGCCTCATGTGTGAAGATGAACGAGAGTGGTACTCTACACAGATGTAGTTCTAACACTAATCACAATCACTATAGACCTATTAGCCTTATCAGTAATGTCCTTAAAGTAAAGATGTATAATACAATTAAACACATAAATAATAATATATATAGCCTGCCAGTAATCTGTCAATCTGAATCAATATGGCTTTATGAGAGGCAGGCCCTGTCTTCCAAACATGGTGAATTTCTTCAACACTGTGACCAAAGCACTTGATAATGGTCAGTTATTGCACAACACCAGCCTAGATATAGAAAAGGCCTTTGACACTAATCTACAGTTTGGAGTCATAAATATGTTCACCCACTTAAATATCAGCCTATATGTATCCTGATAGATTACTAACTGTCTCATAGGAAGAACCTCCCAAATGAGGGTTGGCAGTATGTTTTCTTCTGAAAGGCTTTCAACAGTTGTGCACCTGTGAGGTTCCATGCTATCTCCACCATTTTTCAACATATACTTCTTTGTTGCCCAGGCTGACATCAAGGATCTCTAGCTGACAAAGTCTGTTGATGACTGAAGATTCAGTGCTAATAAAACTCTCCCATATCTTGGAAAAAGGTCTAAACAAGGCTAATTTGTTGTGTCAAGACCATGGTCTAAAGCAAACAAAAAGCAGCATAGTAAGTAACTCTCCAGGAAACAAGAATGCCTCTACATCTAATACACCCCCCACACATCCTAGGAAGTTACTGCCTCCCTCTACTCCTACCTAATCAGGCTAGTAGTAAAACATAACAATCTCTTTAGTATCAGAATCAGAATCACATTTATTGGCCAAGTATGCACACATACAAGGAATTTGACTCTGGTTTCAGTGACTCTCCATGTATGAATTACATAAATGACATACATACAACTATTAAGAACAAGACAAATGACATACATGCAACTATTAAGAACAAGACAAAAAAGTAAATATACATATACATGCTGCGGTAGTGGTGTTGCGGTAGCCTTGTCGCCTCACAGTAAGACGCTGTCCGGTTCGATTCTCAGCTAGAGCGTCTTCTGCGTGGAGACATGCGTGAAAGGGCATACCTTCGATGAAGGTTGTGCGTCAGGGCTGGCATCTCAGCACATAAAAATCTATCTGCCAATCATTAGCGGACCGGAGTTCCGCTGTGGCGACCCCTAACTGGGAAAAGCCAAAAGATGCAACAATACAAGGTGCAAAGTGCAACTTAGTGCAAGAAATTCTGAAATAAACTCTGAAAGAAACAAGTATTAAAAAAAAAAAGTTATGTACTCACCATAACTTTCTATCTGAGTTGTTGCTTTTCATTTGTCTTCAACCTGTGGGACCCCAGATCTGGCACTGCTCCAACTCAGACACATACTCCAGCATTGGATCCAAGCTTCAAGCCCCTCCCCTACCCATAATACCCCTTTCTCCCTCCTCCCCTCAGATCGAGTTTGTTGCAGAACAGCAGCACCCAACCTCTTCCATATGCCTAAAAACCTGGCATTAAGAGAGAAAATTAGCCACAATAGAGGGGCTATGCCTCTTCCATCTAGTCCACTACACAGCCCACGCAAGACAGGGGGAAGGAGGTAGGGACGGTTGAAGACAAATGAAAAGCAACAACTGAGATGGAATGTTATGGTGAGTATATAACTTTTTATCTGAAGTTGTTGTTTTCATTTAATCTTCAACCTGTGGGACAGAGCCCCAGCTACCAATGAACCCTGGAAGGCCCTCATGGAAGAATGTTCCAGAGCATGGCTGAGCCAAAGGAATGCAAGATAAACGTGTGGGTGACATACAGGTAGCAGCAGAGCAAATATCATCTAAGGAAACCCTGGACCAAAATGCAGCAGAAGTAGCAACGGACCTGGTGGAATGTGCCCAGACATGCCCTGGAGGAGATAACCATTTGGCTCAATAAGCTAATGAAATGTACTCAGAAATCCATCGAGCAATCATAACCTTAGAGACAGGCTTTCCCAAAAAGGGTTTGGAAAAAGAAACAAATAGTTGATCAGACTTATGAAAGGATTCTGTTCTATGCAAATAGAAATACAGTTGCCTGTGGACATCAAGCAAATGCATATTGTACTCTCCTTTATTCTGGAAATTTGGAAAGAAAACTGTAAGACTGATGACCTGGTTAATATTGGACTCTGATGCCACTTTCGGCATGAATGATGGATGTGTCCGCAGATAAACCCTGTCTTTATGAAATAGCATATAAGGAGGCTTAATAGACAAAGCTTGGATTTCCAAAACTCTCTTGGTTGAGGGAATTGCAACAAAAAAGGCCATCTTCCAAGAAAGGAATTGTAACTCAACCATAGCTGCTGGTTCATGGGGGGGGGGCAGAACTTGCAGCAGCAAGGTGAGATCCCAAGGGGGCATTGGGTCCTTAACTGGAGGCCTAAGGAGAAAGGCCCTTTTCAAAAAGGCCTTACAAAGCTTGGATGAAGCCAAGGAAGCCGAATTCTTGCTATGTGAAAATTAGAGATCGCTGCTAATTGTACCTTAACCATAGAAAAGCTAGCGCCACAATTAAAAATATCTACCAGAAATTCCAAAATACCTGGAACTCGTGCAGTGAAAGGATCCTGGTCATGCTGAGAAGCCCAGATTGAGAATCGCTTCCACTGACCAGAGTAAACCTTCTTTGTAGAAGATTTGTGAGTTGCTACCAAAATCTTCTTAACAGGAGAAGACAGCCCGGGAGTCCTGACTATCAAGGGAACTGGAGCAGCCAAGCCGTGAGTTTCAGGCTGACTAAGTCTGGTTGAGGAATCCCTGAGGGATGTGTAATCAGACCTGGAATGGGATCTAGCATCCAAGGTGTACATAGTGCATGAGACCACAGAAAAGGGAAGCAAACTTGGCAGGCCAGAAGGGGACAATGAGGTTCACTGAGCTCCCCAGCCATCGAGCTTTCTAAATGAACTTGGATATCAGAGGCAGCAGAGGGCAGGCATATAGTAGGGAGGGCCAAGCATGAATTACAGCATCTGTGGGGGACCCCCCCCCCCGATTGGGGTTCAGAGTGAAATACTCGCTGTACTTCATGTTGGAAGGAGAGGAGAAGAGATCGTATCAAGGCTGACCCCACTTTAGAAAGATCCGTTCCACTACTGAAGGATTCAGAGACCACTCAAAAGACATCAGAATAGTTCTGCTGAGCCTGTCTGCTAGTATGTTGGACCTCCCTAGAATGTGAATTGCCACCAGAAAATGGCCACAGGAAATCGCCCACTCCCACAGTCTCATGGCTTCACGACAAAGGGGGCAAGATCTGGTCCCCACCTGTTTGTTGATGTACCACACTGCTGACATATTGTCTGCCTGGATCACAATAGTCCCTTGAGGAAGAAAGGCATGAACAGCTTGCAACTCCAAAAGCACTGCCCTCATCTCCAGGACATTGATATGCAGATGGGTCTCTTGGGAATACCACGTACCTTGAACTGTCCTTCCCATGAAATGGCCCCCCCAACCGAGCAGGGAGGTGTCCGTGGTCACTGTGATCGTGGGGGGGGGGGTGAATGGATGACCAATAAGATCTGAGGATTGAAGCCACCAAAGAAGCGAATCTCTGCAAACTGAGATAACTGAACCGGATGTGATAAGGGAAGGTCTAGTAAGGACCACTGAACCGCCAGAGTCCACTGGAGGACCCTCATATGAAGGCACACCATTGGAATGAGAGTGATTGTGGCCGCCATGGACCCCAGTGCCCAAAGAACTGAATCAACTTGGGGACACTTGGCCTGAAGGATGTAAGAAACATGATGTCAGAGGCAGTCTGTCTGGAGGTAGAAACACCTTAGCTTGAATAGAGTTTATCTGGGCCCCAATGAAGCCGGGAACCTGTACTGGTGCCAACTGGGACTTGTTGAGGTTTATGGTTATGCCCAGAGAGTGAGCAGTCTTGAGAAGACAATACCTGGCTTGACACAGTCAATGCCTGGAGGGAGCAGAAAGGTGCTAATCTTCCGGGAAGGGAAAGAGCTGAAACCTCTGCAACTGTAGCTGAGCTGCCACTACCGCCATCACTTTGGTGAACACACCAGTGGTGGTGGTGAGCCTAAAGGGGAGCACTCTGAAGTGAAAATGACTGGCTCCCATCCAGAAGCAAGAGGAACCTCCAAGAGCACCTGTTCATCTGGATGTGAAAGTATGTGTCCTGGAAGTCCACTGAGCACATCCAGTCATTTCTCTACAGGAAGGGTAGAATGGATTGAAGAGTGACCATCTGAAATTTCATCTTGACAACTGACAAGTTTAGGGTTGACAGATCCAGGATGGGTCTTAAGTCTCCTGCTCTTTTTTTGAAACATAAAAAAAAAAACCTGGAATAGATGCCTGATCCAGACTGGTCTGGGGGGATGGGCTGGATGACTTAGTTTTCAAGCAGCCTGAAGATTTCTATAGCTGTCTGCTCCCATTGCGCAAGTGGGACATCTGGGAGGTGTTTGGAAGGGAAGGGGGGATGAAGGAAGAGGATCGAGTGTCCTCTGGACATTACCTGCAAAACCCAATGATCTTCAGTGATAGACTCCCAGGCTGTTGGGTGCAGAGAAAGATGTCCCCTGGCTGCCTCCAGAGATGAGCAGTCAGGCAACCCTTCAGGGCTGCTGTGAGGGCCTGCCCAGGAAAGAATCCTGAGACCCTTGGTTCCTCGGGCTCCCTCTGCTATGAAGGCAGCATCTATTGTATCCCCTTCTGCCTTTGAGAGAAGGTGAGTCCTGAACATAATGGAAGGAGCCCCGAGATTTCTAGAACCACATCTTCTTCACCCCACATCGATTCCTCAAGAAGGATTGTTGTGGGGTTATAAAGTGGATCCTGATGGCAGACAGAGTCTTGCCATCTTTCTTGCTCTGGACTAAAGTGTCTTGAATGGCCTTGCCAAGAAGAGTGGAACCGTCATAGGTGGCATTTGTAAATGATGCTTTCTAAGGCTCCAAGAAAGCACAAAGCTGGATCCAGGTGTGACGTCTGATGGTTATGCCTGTTCCAGCAGCCCTGGAGACACCTTCCATAGCATGTGATAGGAGCCTCATGGAAGTATTAGATACTGAGGTAAGGGTGGCCATATGGGAGAGAATACCTTTTTCTCCTCTGCTGACATGGACCCTGGCGGAGACTCAGTGACTTCTTTGACCAGATCCCACTGCAGTCTGATAATGTGTGCCATGTAGTTCAGCACATTTAAGGCAAACACGGCTGATGAATAGGCCCTCTTCCCGAAATGGTCCATAGCCTCTGACTCTCGGTCCGGAGAATGGACCGTAGAGCTCTCCTGAGTGAGCTCTTTCTTGATGGCTGCCGCAACCACCATGGCATCGACTGAGGATCCCTTTGACCAGTGTTGTCTATCCAGTGGGGCAATGAGTACCTAGCCCGGGTGCTTGGGGATAGGCTTAACCATATATGGTTCCTTCCATGCCCTGGATGAAATTATATCCACAAGTGGATCCACAGGATGGAACACCTAGGAGGTAGAAGGTCTCATGACAGATGCCTCCAGGAACACCAACTCATCCGGGTTGAGCTTTTGGGTAGAACACCCATCTCATTGGTGCAAGAATTCCATGATGTCTCAAAGGAGACATCTTCTGAGGATGATCGGAGGGAACCTTCCCCTTCCTCCAAGTTGGTATTTTCCATGAGAGACTCCAGTGGGGAGTCCAAGTGCCTCCTCTTTCATGTGTGTTTCCGACAGAGGTCCTCAGGGGGTTTTCTGGGGAGGACTCGGAATCCTTGGGGTGGTCCCGAGGGGGAACCTCCTGGGGCATAGTGGTGACAGGCTGCCCCTGCCGGGTCAGGATGGTGGATTCCGGCTCAGAAAGACAGGGAGCCAGGATGGACCCCGAGGATGACAGTGTCAAGGGATTTGAGGGAGCTGAGAGAACCCTTTGCACCACATTAAAAGTAGAGGGTGAATGAATCCCAATAGCAACTGTGAACATGACCGAATCTTCCATCCTCTGCTCCAAGGGGGGAACTGGGGCCATACCTTTAGGCACTGAGACTCTGAGTGGAAGGGCCAACTCAGAAAACTTTGAAGTTAATGTCATCCCTTTAGATCCGACACTGAGGTTACGGCTCCAAGAGTCGGTCGGCTCTGAAAGGGTCAGAGCCAAACCACTCAGGGCAATGGTTCCAGGTACCTCGATGCAGATCCCTCAACACTAGGGAACCTCAGACCCAAAGACTCTAAAACCCAAGGTTGGATCAGAGAAGGATCAATGGGAAGGAAGGCAGATTGCAAGCTCCCAGCCCAGAGAGGGAAAGAGCAGGCAAGATTCCCATCTGAATTTAGGTCCAGATAAACCTCCACATCATCCTGTCCACCTTAGCTTCAGAGAGGCTACGGGAGGACTGGATGGAAGAAGCTGCTGACCTGGGCCTGGAGTAGTACTGAGGGGAAACAGATAGAGAGGACCAGGATCAGGGGATCTCTGGCTTCGGAGAAAAGGGCAGAGATCAGAGTCGAGGTGAGCCCCGGGTCAAATTCGTCCGAGACTTGGCCAGGGACTCGACTACAGAAAAGCGGTCGGGGGACCACTTCCTTGGCCTGTCCCAATCCTTGGCTATGGACTTTTCCCCATCCTTGGACTTCTTGGAGGGAGGGTGAGTCCCAGAAGCCGGGGCGGAGGAGGAAGTAGAAACCTCTGAAGGAAGGAGGCCCTTGAGGATCAACTTGTTCCTCCTGTCGATCAAGGAACGGGGACTGAAACCCACACAGATCAAACACTAGATTTCCAGGTGCTCCACAACCAGAAAAACAATGCATAGAGTGTGGCCATCAGAAGGTGGAAGCTTATGGTCATACTCTGTGCATTTCCTAAAGCTTGGCTTAGGGGGTTTGGCCATATCTATAGGAACTCCCCCACACACACACAGCACACACTAGCTGGGAAAGCAAAAGCAGGAATAGAAAGAGAAAGAAAAGAGAGAGAGAGAGAGATAGAGATCATTTTAGGGGAGGGGCTTGGAGCTTGGATCCGATGCTGGTATATGTGGCCAAGTCAGATCCATGCTGGATTCGGGGTCTCACAGGTTGAAGATCAAATGAAAACAACAACTTCACATCAATATGTAAACAATACTGACGAATCCTCAGTGGCTTGGAAAAAAGAGTACCCCAGCCTAAAAAGCTGAGTTAACCATTTATGAACTTGATGACCTGTGGAAAAAACTGTTCTTATATCTACTTGTTTTGGTGTGTGTTAATCTATAATGCCTGGCTAATGGTAATAGTTCAAAAAGATGGTGGCCTGGATGTGAAGGCCTGATGATGATTTTCCCTGCCTTTTTCATGACTCTGGAATAGTACAGGTCCTGTAAGGAGGGCAAACTAGCATCAATGATATTTTTGGCAGACCTGACTATTCGATGTCACTTATTTTGCCATGATTAGACAGAGATCCAAGTAAATTCTCTAACTTGAAAAAAAATCCTATTAAAGAAAGTTTTGGGTAACTCCTTCAGAAGTTATTCTGAATGATTGAAAGCTCTTTCACACTTTTCCATCTGTTACAGACTTCTTTGTAGAAACCTTGTGTTGGCCTTTAAGGTAATGAAAGATCTCATCCTGCTTGACATGTTACATGCCCAAAAAGTAATATTACCAATATCTGTTCCAAGTACATATTCCTTAAAATATTAACAGAACCATTTTGTGGCATAGTTGCCTCTCCCAAGAGATCACCATCCCATGGAATAATTTCCCACACTCTGCCAAACATTGCATGTATTTAACTCACATTAAAATTAATCTTGATCAAAACTTTACACTTAGGTTGACTCCATTGGTCCTTATTACCATATTGTGCTAAAAATAGAACCTGCAGTGGCTAGGCTCTATATGGCCTACTGCATCAATTTGCCTAGTATGAACTATGAACCTATGAATGGTTGCAGGCATAGCTATATTAATAAAGAATAAAAGTGTGGCTATTCTAGATGCAAGTACAGGAATAAAAATGTAGTGTGTGATGTAAGATTAAAGGAGATGTTTCTGATACTGATGAAGTTTCTGATACCAACATTACATGTGTACACAAAAGTTAGAGACAGAATACAACTGCTTAATATTATTTCAATAGACTTTAAGTATAATTTAGAAAGAAATAAAGGCAAATGTAGGGTTGCTAAAATATATGAAGAGATTATGAAATATACTATTAGGAAAGAATAAACAATATACATATAGCAGTGGAAAAATAAAGACTGAAACTGATTGTTTTTATGTCTGATGGTTTAAAAGAAAAACATGTAGAGGAAGTCAATTTTTTTCTTACACAGCATTTAATTATTTGGGCAATTTAACAGTGATAATTAAGAAATGACCGAAACAGCAATATGTAAAAAGTTAACAGGTAAATTTTATAATTGTCAACAAATGAAATTAAAATATAATATAAACATGAGATCTTTATATAGAATATGGTCCCAATGGTTGGTAATGTTCAACGCCATTTTTTAATGAGTATTTAAACAAGTCAAAAGAAAGTACAAAAGTACAAACAATATTACTAAGTGAATATGATACAATGTTAAAACAGAATATGCACTGTTTTGAAAGGAAATAGAAAAATATAAATAGACCAAAGAAAAAATAAAACTCTTATTATACAGTGATGTATTTTTAAACAGAAGACAGGATAGGAAACATTGTTGATAAGTATAACCAAATAATGTGGTAAAGAAAAATGACAAAACTGGTAAAATGATAAAGGTAATATAAAATATAAATGAGAACAAATCATGAAAATAATGACAATAAAGAAGAAAAAGCAAGAAGAAATTAGAACTGGATTATTAAACAGATGATGCACAGAGGAAATGTTTGGAAAAAGAAGTTACAGCTGCTGAATTGAAAATGACCTTAAAACATGAAAAGAAGACAGTCCACCAAAACTTGATGGTATGCATTTTAAGTTCCTAAGGAAATAATAGAGATGAAAATAGATATTTGTAAAGGTTTTGAATGAATGGTTAGATAAAGGGGTCAATAAGGATGAAATAAGTCAGAGTGTGTGTATAGAAAATGACAGGAAAATGAAATATACAAAAAAGGAAAGAAAAAGGGAGACCTATAACAGTTTCAGAAATAAATATTATAAAATGTTCATGACAAAGTTTAATGAATTTCTGAGTAACATTTTAGATGGCGTATATGACATGTTAGGAAAATAATTTAGAGAGATATTAGTAACTACTAAAGAAATCGAAGATAGCATTTTAAGACATCAAGAACATGGAAAAAAATCTTCTTATGTAGCGAAAGCTTTTGACCATATAAGTCAGAAAAAATGTCGTAATTTTTCAAAGTGTGGTATATTTTATAGATGATTTACCAGAACCAGTTAGCATGGAGAGAGAATCTGTATGGATTCCCCACAATATTCAAAGATGCTAATTTATTGTGTAAGGTTATGTTAAATAAAAGGGTCTACTTTATTAACTCGAACATTCAAAAGTTCAAATGCATAAAAATTGACACATATGCATCGAACTCTTAAACGTTCGAAAGTTAATAAAGAAAAAAAATACACAGAAAAAAATAAAAAAGATGTAGGCAGGGGGGCAAGCCCCCCTGCACCCCCCACACCCCCCGCTACTTAAATATACTAACTCCGAGATCACACTACGTTGAAGTAAATGGAAATATCCACCTACAGATATTTCCATTTTCAGTTTTCGACGGCTTGCACTTTCGATGCATAGGGTTCGATACATATGTATTTGCCATTTTACGCTTTTGCGTAAATAAGGGAGACCCAAACAAAATGCCTATCAATGCAAAATTAACCATAGAGGAGTGAAGAAAAGACTATGTGTTCTTTGTAATGGGGAGGAAAGAGCAGAACATTTTTTTCTCTAAAATGTAAATGAGTCTGTGACTTCTGGAAAAGTTTAAAGAGAGTTAAAAGTATCATTATTATAAATTTATGGCAATGGGTATAAGTCTATATGGGAAATACAAAACTGAAAATAAGGAAAAGAAAATAAAGACAATGCATTACTGGTCAGTTTATCTCATTCCTGGAAAGGCAAATGCTAGGAATTATTATTCAACAAAACCTGGAATACTGAAGACGTATTAAAACAAATTAAAATGTTGATATGGTAAAAGGGATGGGGTGGAAAACTGAAAAATTAAGTATAAGAAAGAGGTGATGTGATAGATAAATGTTTACTCAAATCGAATGTTTTAAAAATTCATGATCTATGTCATGTCAAGCTGAAGTTTATATAATGTTATTAAATCACTGAGTATAAATAA
Source organism: Protopterus annectens (assembly GCF_019279795.1). Lineage (NCBI taxonomy): Eukaryota > Metazoa > Chordata > Ceratodontiformes > Protopteridae > Protopterus > Protopterus annectens. The sequence goes on along the minus strand of NC_056744.1, from coordinate 1,368,841,933 downwards.
AATAGCCCTATTTTTTTCAGTAAGTGCTGTAGAATATTTACATTCACCTCAGCTATCACCAAATCAAGAAGGATCCTGATTTAACCCATTCTCTCCCATGGAGCTCTAGAAGTTTGCACTTTAACTTCCAATGTGCACAGCCTAAGCTGTTTGATAGAATCAAAGTATGTCCTCACATCCCTGACAAATGTACGTCTCTTGAACCACAGGAGTTACTAAAGAAGTGTAAATGGCAAACTATTCATTATAAACTATTTTCATGGGGGTAGTATTCTTTAGTTTCTAGGTCTTAAATTGGATTTTATAAATCACAGTAAACACAGTAACTATTACTTTTGTAATATTTTGAAAACAACTTACAATATCTCAGCAACTCTACCACACAAATTACAAACATACTATCAACAACGTTTTATTCATCCAGCTGAGAGCTATCTTATGAGGTTAGGCAGTTCTGTATGTTCTACTTTGTTGTTGATATATTTAGAAAAACATAACATTTATTATAATATAAATAATTAGTATATGAACAAAAATTAATATCGCTTTACCTGCACTAGACAGAGGTCAAATATAAATGCAGTCGTGTTTGCCATTGTGCAAGCTTTAAGATCAAATATTTAAATACTTTGTATGTATCATAGGATCATAGGAGACTACTAGGCTAGCGACCCAGAGATCATTTTAAGCCTAGCCATTTCAACCCAATGTAATACCATAGAGGTACTAGTCAATACCCAAGATTGCATTTAGTGATGATTGTCCATGTCCAGGAGGGTTGTGGGCACTATCCTCAGTAAGAATTTACAGTGCCCCATCCACTTATCCAGGTTCCTCTTGAACAGTGTCATAGAGGTGCTGTTTCACATGAATTGGTAACCTGTTACAAAGATGTAGCCAGTCACTGGGAGATAAATCTGTCCTCCAGCATGTCCTATTTAAGTCGCAAGTCATACTTAAGTCCCTGGAATGGGTAGCCCTTGACCCATTTGATTTACAGATATGCAGTAAGCTCATTAGGTTTGGGTCTTGGGTTGCTCTGTAGCCTAGGAATAAGTTTTCCCTAAGAGTCTATATGGTACAGAGTATAGTGACAGGGATTTTAGTTGGTCTATGTAAGGCACATGCTGGAGGACCTTGATCCTCTTTGTTAGAAACCTCTGAGGTCTTTCTAATTGCTGTAGGTGCTTAGTATGGTACATACAGAATGGGGCATTATATTCATTTATGGGGCAGATAGGTGCAGAGTATAGGGGAGGTTATAACTTCTTTTGCCCTTGAGGTGATGCCTTTACTAATCAAGTAAGCTTATGGAAAGCTTTTCTTACAACAATAGACACATGGTGGTCAAAGTTAAGGTCGTGGTCAACCTGTGATCCCAGGTCACTTATGACTTCATGGGTACTTAGGGTATTGTTATTGTTTTGATAGTGTGCAGGGGCATTGTTTGTGGTGAAGGGAATGATGATACATTTCTTTGCATTCAGTTTGAGACCATGACTAATACACCAGTCGTTGGTCTGTGTGAGACTATCCTGGAGTATACTGACATCATTTAGAGATTCAATGATTGCACCTAGATTGCAGTCGTCTGCCAACTTGGTCAGCCACAACCCTTTAGTTTTGACCTGAACTTCTAAGAAGTATATACCAAACAATAGGGGGCCCAGCACTGACCCCTGTGACACACTGCTGGTAACAGGTCTGCTGGTTGATGTGGAGTCACCCACTTTGAAAGTGTGTATCTGGTTTCTGAGCCAGTTGGCAACCCATCTTACAACTAAGGGGTTTACACTCAGTTTGCTAAATTTATCAGTAATGCCAGAATGTGGGATTGTGTCAAAAGTCTTTGCCAAACTGAGGGATGCTGTGTGCACAGATATGTCCTCATCAATGGCTTTGGTCATACTTTAAAAGAAATCCACCAGATTTAACAGACAGGATCTGCCCTTCATGAAGCCAAATTGGGTAGGATCCAGGGTTTGAAGGTCATCTATGTCTTTATTTCTCACATCCATAATGATATGTTCCATGGCCTTACAGATGAGGATGGTCAGGCTTATGGGTCTTTAATTCCCTGGGTTTGTTACTAGGCCACCTTTGTGGAGGGGAATAACTGTAGCTGTTCACCATTCCACAAGAACAAAGCCTGTGGTTAGGCTATGACTGAAAAAGATACTTAGTGGTGATACTAGTTCATGTTTTAGCCTGTTCAGAAGACAGCTTCATCTGGTCCCATAGAGGCAATGTTCTTTGCCTTGGACAGAGCTTTGAGGACCTCCTCTTTAGATATATAAAGTGGGGGTGGGGGGTGGGGTTGATTTGTTGTAAGGGTGGGATAAGGGAGTGAAATTTTCACCAAACCTATCTGCTAGCAGGTTAGCTATCTCTGCGGGGTCAGTGTGTGTGATACAGTTGGCCATCATTTCTGCACATGCTTGGCTCCTACCCTTTAGGTTACGTACATAGCTATTAAAGGCCTTATAGTTATCCTTGCCAGTACATGTTAGGCTTCTCTCAGAGGAGCTCTTGGAGGATTTGACAAATTGTCTTTTTGCCTGTTAAAGCTGAGGAGGGTGCTTTTCCATTGTTGGGTCCTTGTCTTTGTTTTCTGGGACAGCAACATTTTGCATTTATTGTAGAGTTTGTTGATGCTGGAAGTCCACCATGGCAGCTTGATTTTACTTGGGGCTCTGGCTTTGATTCTACCTGGTACAGCCGAGTTTATACACTTAAGCAAATGACTGTACAGGGCTTTAGTGCAAGCTTCAATGTATTTACCACTTTCAGCTCTTGGTGGGGCTTGGAATGCATTTATACCTTCTCCTAGGAGGGTATAGTTTGCTTTGATGAAGTTGTTTAGTCTGATTTCACCGTTTGTGAGTTATGGTGCTAGTGTCAGTTCAAAGGTGATTGATGTGTGGTCAGTTTTAACTAATGAGGGTCCAACAGTTGCAGCAGTGCACCTGTTTGACATATTGGTGAGAACCAGATCTAGATTGAAGCATGGTTTTGGAATTATTAATGTAAATATGAGCAAGCAATATCTGATGCCTAGAGGTTTCAGTAATATGTAACTGTAGAAACACACAGAGGCATCACTTGACTGTAATGAGTTAACATCTCTGCTAATTGATGTACTTAGAGCAAAGGCTATCCTTTGAGAAACAGCTGTCTTAGACTTGGTATATATAAGTCTGCACATTTGCTTATTCATTCTCACTATTCAGGACTTGCACCCATGAGATTCAAAATATCAACCTGTTACCAGATGCTATAACAAAGAAGAAATAAGCTGGAAGAATTTGAACTAGGCTGGAGATTTCTCTTAAAAATACAGACACATAGAAGCTATGGAAAGTCATGTTGAAAGAACTGGTATGAAAGACTGCATTATTTGCCTTTTTTAAAGATCACTGTGCACCAGTATTTTTCCTAGTTTAACAAAACCACATTATTTTATGAATTTGTTGCCTTGGTTGCTTCATCTGATACTACATTGTTGGATGCAGCAGGCATATTTTGCAATTTTTTAAATGCCAAAAAGTATCATGAGCTAGAACTTTCATTGCCTGAGAGACCATTAATGAAGCATTTTTTCATGTTGGAAAGAACAGTAGTCCTGTGTTTGCTCCTGTGCTAAAATGACAACAGTGGAGCAACTGCTTCATTATATTGCTCTGCCAGCCAAGGAAATGGTGGTGTTTTCCGTGTCCACGATGATGCCAAAGGCAGCTGCATCAATTAAGCCACTAACCAGGAAGGAAGATCTTGAGGCATACTCATGGCATTCACATGGAATGTCCACCAAGAGGGCTGGTTGGAATGATTGGGTTTAATGCTCTCAGCCTAGTCAACTGGTGACCCTTTAAAAGCCTTTATGGACTCACACAGCACAGAATATCAGGTCTATGGTAATATTACATAGGATAGTTTCATAGATTCATAGATATTCCAAGGCCACTGAGCCCTAAAACCATTCTTTCACACCTTGTCAGTATCCTACCTCAGGCTTTACCTCCTTTCTCCATGTGGGTCATACCAGTCAATCTCAGAGTATATTTGTGGATATTTATTTATTTATTTGCCATTTGTTAACCTGGTTAGTCTGGTTGGGCAGATGCCCTTTTCAGCAGAGACCCGAGGAGAAAAGCTCCAGTAAAAATATTAAAATACAATAAGTATTAGGCATATTAACATAGAAGGAATGAAGTTTTATCTTAATCATAGTTAAAACAAAGAGCACAATACAAAATGTTATCGAAATGAATTGAAGAGAAGTTATGTCACACAAAAATCTGGTTATGAGTCATAACATTATTAAGTTAACAAACTTAGAAAATATAAATCAAAATACATTTGTACTTAAGGAGTGAGCTAAGACAACAGATGCAATGTATTGAGAGGAGGCCTGTTAGTGCTATAGGAATAGTCTGAGAAGTAGAATATATTACATATAGCTTGGAGATATGATGAGAGAACAACAGAGGTCAGAGGAGAACATAGGCAGAGGCAGAGAGGGTAGCATTCAAGTAGGATCATTACAGAAGCAGATCCAAGAGTTTGGCAGATATTCCTTTAATGCTATTTTAAAACTACTTGTGTTGTGAGGTAATTGTACATGGAGAGGAAGTTTGTTCCGAGCAGAGGAGACTGAGTGACTATAAAGTATTTTGCCAATGGATTTACTGAGTTTGGAAATTTGCAGGAAGTGTTGGTCAGAGATATGTAGTTCATGGTTAAGATCATGGGGGAGATGAGAGTTGCAAGAGAGGGACAGGTTAGGGGTTGGTGAAGGATAGAGTGAGTCAGGTGAAGCTGAGGCAGGAAGAGTTGATGTTGAAATTCTAGCCAGTGAAGTTTTTTAAGGAAAGGCAGTGGTGTGAACGATATGGGAGATTACTGGCAAATCTAGCTATTCTATTGTAAGTGGGTTCAAGTTTAGTAGACAAATTCTTTTGGAGGTTAGTTAATATTGGGGTGGCATACAATAGGGTAGGGAGTAGGTAGGCTTGAGCCAAGGACAATTTAGATTCTCGAGTTAGGAATTTTTTGTTTCTGTAAAGTAGTCCAAGTTTTTGGTGTGTCTTTTTAATATAGTTGTTGATGTGGATATCAAATTTAAGTTCATTGTCAAAGTAAATCTTAAATAGTTTAGTGTGAAATTTAACTTTGATAGTAGTGTTATTTAGTGAGGAAACAGAGAAGGTGGGTTTGAGGTGTTGGAGAGATTGGGGAAGAAGAGAAGGAGCTTAGTTTTATTAGGGTTAAGTAGAAGTTTGTTGTGAGCCATTTTTTAATAGAGTGCAGAGATTCTTGGGTGAGGGTGAATAGGTGAGGTAGATTGTCAGATGTGGAGATGATAGTGGAAGCATCAGCATATTGTATAAGAATGGAGTGTGGACAGGACTGGTAGAGAGCCATCTTACAGATTGTAGTCTATTAGATAGGTAACTAGAGAACCAGTTGAGAGTAGAGTTGGAAAGATTAAGGTAAGCTTGTTTGAAAAGAAGGAGGTTCTGGAAGACAGTGTCACAGCCTTTAGAGAGGTCAAGGAAGAGGCATGTGACTACTTTATTATCAAGAGATGCAGAGATAGAATAAGTAAAATATATTAGTGTGGTAGTTGTGTTGTGATGAGGACAGAAATACATTGTGTGGGTGTGAGGAGGTTTTCTTGAATGAGATGTGTAATGAGCTGTTTATTTATTTACTTTTCAATAATTTTAGAAAAGGGAGATAAAATAGCAATAGATCTGAAATTATAGGGGTCAGTGGAGTTTCCTCCTTTGTGTAGGGGAATAACATAAAATTTCTTCCAGATGTCAAGGACAAGATTTTCCTTAATTGACCAATTGACAAGTATGGAGACCGGTAGGCAATGGAAGAAGTTGCTATCCTGAGGTAGAGGGATGGCAAGTTATCGGCAGAAGGGGAGAAGGGTTTAAGTTTATTGAGGAATGATCTGATATAAGAAGTGGGGATAGGTTTAATGGATAAAGGAGTTGTATGGGGGGGTGGGAGAGGTGTCAGGGTAGGTATTTGTGTTTGATTTAATTAAGTTCTGTATGAAGTCAATAAAAAAGGAGTTCAGAAGAGTGGCAGTTTTGATAGGGGAGCTATTAGGGGAAGGGTTAGGGGGAGATGGCTTTCCTGGGTGTAAGAGCTTGTTGATAGTACTCCAGAAATTTTGGGGGTTAGAATGGGGGCTTTTCTGTGGATTAAGATAAAATGTCTTTTTGTCTGTGTTGATTTGTTTTTAGTTAAATTTCAAAGTTCCCTATACAGCTGGAGATTGGAAGGAGTTTTAACTTTATGCAAGGTTTTTCAAGTACTGTCCCTCTCCTGCATGAGGAAAGAGTGTCTTTACTTATCCAGGGGGCAAAAGTGGTTTTAACCCTTATTTTCCTGATGGGAGCCATGGAGTTAAGAATGTTAAGGAAGATGCTGTTAAATTTTAGAATAGCTTCTTCGAGGGAGAGGTCATCCATGTTATGTTTAAAGGAAGATAATGAATAACAATGCTTAACATTTAAATAAAGTTTATTCCAGAGGTTTAGGAGGTGTTGGTTATAAACTTGTACCTCTAACATGTCTTTTTATCTATTTGTGATGGTTAGGTCCCTGTTTTTTGTACTGGTAGAGACACAGATCTCCCATCAAAAGTCTGTAAGACACTGAATAAAGGGATAGAGCTTTCAGCCTCTCTTAACCACTCAGAAATTTTAGGCCTGTGATCATTTTGGTTAGAACCTTTTGGTTCTTTCTAATTGTTTGATATATTTAGTGAAATACATTCCATATGGGGAACTGTAATCGATAATCGGCCTGATAAATGCTGAGTATAAGGCAAAGACTGCCTAGTTAGACTTTGATATTCTTTTGGCAATTAGCTGGCTAAATAAAATGATTTTCTGACAACTATTGTTGTCACTTGATGGTCAGAAGAAATGGCGCTATCAATCCAAGTACCTAGATTCCTGGTTACATTTTAATTTTTAGTGGTGTGCTGTCTATAAAAGACAATGAGTGTAGAGGGGGGGTTCTGCCAAAAATGAAGATACTACACTTTTTAGCATCTTACTTATTTTTCAGCACATCAAGGGTTTACTAAAGAGAGTTCATTCTGGAATATTTGGGTGTCATATGGCTACTTAACAACAACCACTACCTTGCAGCTGTCTGCAAAGTTTGTTAGTGAGAGGTCTGTTTTCTTGAAGATCTAAGAAGTAAATACCAAAAAGCAGAAGTTACAGCACTGAGGTCTGAGAGACACTGCTGGTCGCATTCGGACTTTATGATGAGGCAACCTCAACTCACACTATATGCATTCTGTCTTTCAGCCAATTTGTTAACCATCTTACCACATATGGATTGAGTTTTACAGTTTTTGTATGATGCCAGCATGGAGAATGGTGTCAAAGGCCTTGACCATATCAATATAAAGTGTGTTCAATTGATTGCTGCCATCTATAGCCTCTGTAACCCTTTCAAAGAAGTTTACCAGGTTAAATAGTCAGGATTTACCCTTCAAAAAGCTCACACTGTTGGGAGTCAAGTCTAATAAGACTGTTGATATCACAGTTTATGAGGTCAGTTATAACACATCCATGACTTTGTAGATGAGGATTGTAAGTAAAGCTTATAAGTCTGTAGTTATCTGAATTGGTTGTAAGGCCTGCCTTACTGGGGGCATCTCTACTGCAGAGTGCCACTCATCAGGGACACATTGCTGTTGCTAAACTTGTGCCAGCAAGGACATGTTTAACACCATTAAACAACCAGGAATTTTGTCAGGTCCTGCAGAGAAAGTGTTTTTGGTTTTGTTAGCACTTTCAGTATATGATCTTTAGAGATAAGAGGGGAATAAGAGAATGAGATATTTTGGAGCTTTGAATAGAAGTCTTGTGGTGAAGTTAGCAAGGAGATGTTGTTATAGCTAAAGGATTTATAATTGTTATTGGCTTTGCAGGCCAGCCTAAGTTAATGTTCTCCTTTAATGGACCTGGGTTTTCTGTAATGCTGTTGATATCATCCTTCAGAAGAATGGTTTTGGACTTACTAAAAAATGTAAGGATTTTATTTCTTTTACTGTATAGTTTGTTTATGGAAGTAGAACACCAAGCTGGTTTTTGAATTTCCCATGATACTTGGCTTGCATAGGGGCTTGTTACCTCTAGGAGGTGTCATTTCTGAGAAATAAGCTCAAACATTTAATTGATCATAGGTTCGTAGGTGAGTTCTACACTATCGTCCCTGATGGGACATTTTAAACTTAACCATACCTCCTGTTTGCCACCTAGCTCTATCACCTCCTGTTTGTCACCTAGCTGTGTTATCCCATAGGTGTTTAGCTGTCCTTGTTATAGCTATATTTAAGTACTTCTCAGTTATAGCTTATTATATTGTGTTAGTCATAAATTCAGTGTATTAGGGATCGTGACAATATGGCTGTAAGTTTAACACTACCTCTGTCTTGTAGGAATATATGGGTCAATCCTGAGATAAAGTTCCTATTTCCCATCCTGTGGTCCAAATTTTGCTTAAATATGGTCATGGAAAGGCTTTATTTTACTTATATGGGAAGTCTGCTCTATAGTAGAGGTATCCTCTGGGATCTGTACCTGTTCCCCCAGACGATTCTGTTTATGTTGCAGAAGAGGTTGAAGTCTCTGGACTCAGTATGTCTAATAGCATTTGACTTGCTGATGTGCCGCATGTCTAATAATGCTGGGTCTGTGGATGCTGTGTAAGCCAGGTATATGTCACCTCGTAGTAGTCTGTATGAGACAAAGTATAACTACAGGGCTTTGGGGTGGTCCATGTAGGGTGTGTGCCTTAGTCTCACTATTCTTTTTGTAAGGAAACTATGTGAATGCTACACTTGTTGCAAGTGCCTGGACAGGTGCATACCAAAAGGGGTATTGTACTTTATGATAGCCCTAATGAGAAGAGAGTAAAGTAAGGCTATTACCTCTTTGGACCTAGATGCTATCCCTTTATTTATAAACTGTGTAGTATAGAAGGACTTCCTCACAACAGGGGACATGTGTTGGTCAAAAACTTGGTCATTATCAATGTATATGCCAAAATCCCTGATTACTGGGTCTACTCTTAAGGGCATAATATCAATGTAATCATTTCCAGGGGTAGTCAATTTTCCATAGGACACAATAATCCACTTTTTGGCATTAGTTTTAATCCATGACTCTGACACCAATTATTTGTGTGGGACAAGCCCTCCTGTAGGTTTGCCATATCCAGGTCTATATTGAATGTTCAAACATTCAAAATTTCGAGCCTCATATGGGCGACACCATATGATCAGATTTTTGAATGTTCGAACGTTGTAACGGAGATCTCCATACAGTGCAGAATGGGAAGATTTCCCTTTTCTGCACTATAGTGTGATCTCGGAGTTGGTATATTTAAAGAGCGGGGGTGTGGGGGGTGCAGGGGTGCATGCTCAATTTGCTTAGAGCATTCAGGCAGGTGTTTTGTGTAGTTTGCTTTCTATTAGATATTCAAACATTTGAAAGTTCGATCATATGGTGTCAACCATATGACAGTCGAACTTTCAAGTGTTCGATTATCTAATATCCTTGGGGTATTCAATGACTTCTCCCAGCTTGCTGTCATGCATAAATTTAGGTCGACCATAAGAGCTTGATGTTTGCTTTGTCTTCTGAGAAATAGATGCCAAACAAAAGTGGCCCCAGAGCAAAACCCTGTACGACCTCACTCAAGACAGATCTTAATGTTGAAGTGGCAGGCCCTATTCTGACTTCTTGTGAATTATCTGTGAGTCAGTTTCTAATTGACTGGGTGATGTAAAGGTTTATTCTTAGTTTAGCAAGCTTATTCTCAATGCCTGCATAGGATATAGTGTCAAAGGTCTTGGCTAGATCAAGATAGGCAGTGTGTACTGCCTTTTATTCATCTATTGGTTTGGTGACTTTTTCAAAAAAAAGGTCCCACTAGGTTGAACAGATGTGACTGACAGTGAAAAAAAAAACTTTGATGGTTCCAGTTTTTGGAGGTTTCATATGTCCTTATTGATTAGATCTATGATAAGTCTTTCTATGGCTTTACATTGAAGGCTGATCAGGCATATGGGTCTGTAAGTCTCTCGATCAGTGGATGACCCTCCCTTGTGTAAGGCATGAATGTTGCTGTCCTCTATTCACTTAGTACAAAACCAGTTTGGAAGGTGAGGTCATTACAGGCATAAATATACCTTGTTTCATGGTATTTAGGATGCATCTTTGAATATTTTCAGTGCATATAAAAGCTGTATTTTTGGCTTCTGGGTGCACTTCCAGGACTTCTTCCTTTGTGATAAATGGGGTGAATGATTTCTTGATATTTCTTGTGAGATTATCAAGGGTGGGGGGTACTGTTTGAAATGAATTTGTCAACAAATAGATTTGCTATGTTCTCAGCTTCAATATAGGTGGCATCATTTATATTAAGTTCAGCACACTTTTGTGTATTGCCCTCCAGATTGCAGGTATAGCTGATGAAGGCATTTTGGTTATAATTGACCTAGGTGGCAATTTTTCTCAAATTAGGACTTAGTAAATTTTATTATTTTTCCTAATTTGCTTGTCTAATTTAATGACTACATTGGTATTTTGCTTTGTATTGCACTTTTTATTTTTGACTATTATTTTTTCCTTGTGTTATAAACTTTATTTGTGCTGTGATTCCACCAGATGCATTTGTTTTTAGGATTGGCTCCACACCTGATTATTTGGGAATGGCTACTTCTATCTTGGTAAAAGTTAGTAGTGTATGTTTCTGCGTAAACAACAAAGATTTCTGGATTTCGGTGAGTGGGGGCGCATTTCAATACAGCCAGACAATCACTAATTGAAGGAAGTTAAGAGATGGATAAGTTTTTAAAAGTACCTGGGTCTAGGTCTGGGTAGGACTCTGGTTTTATATTCATTATGACAGAGTTGACTTTATGGTCGGACCTGATGAGTAAGGATGTTACACTGGGGATGGAGCATGATTCCCCTATGTTACCCAGAAATATGATATACAGATTAAAGTTAAGTGGGTCTAGTTCATTTAGGTAGGCTCTATGATATTCTATGTCATAGAAGGCATTCTGGAGTTAGCCAGTATATAGTAAGGGACTCTGTTGATAATAACCTTGACATGAAGGATCTCAAAGGCATCATGATACTTTACCAGCCTTGATATAAGCCTTTTCTTGCATGAGGACTGATACACACCCACATTTCTTTCCTTCCTATATAGTGACTGGTCTAAACATATACACAGTGTTGTAGTCCTGCACTGCTGGTGTGCTGTGTTACAATCTGAACAATGTCTCAGTCACTACACATGTTTATGCTCACTAGGGTAAGAGTGGGTTGCAGAGATTGTATTATTTAGGCTCCTAGCATTAACCAATAGTACCTTTAGTTTATTTTGCTACATAGGTAGTTTGATCTGGTTGAGATTGCCTAAAATGGCACAATGGGTGCGGATAATATTTCAGTCAATAGACAAAAGGCTAGAAGGGGCAGGTACATACCATCCCTAGTGAAATAATGCAGCTTGTTCACGATGCCTTTTCATATTAACAGAGACTGCATCCCCATGCCTTGAATGACCTCAAAATTTAAGCCAATTATTGAATCAATTATCTTTTGCCTGAGTTGAGGTATCATCCTTGGAGAAGGTAGAATGCACTCAGTGCTAGGCCCATACCTGCCTGGATCACGTAGTCACACAGCTCCATCATGTCTCTCTTCATATAGTCCAGGGAGGTGCATCTCAACACCCACATGCACAATGATAGAGTCAAAATGGTACCTTCATTTAAGGACTTGAATGCCTGTATGATCTTGTGAATCCTGATCCTAGACAACTAAACTGACCTTCACTTTTTATTACTCAACCAGACAAGTGGTGCATCATTATGTCTCACTATGGAGTCACCTATAACTAGACTATTAGGTTGTGCAGATGTTTGCCTTATGGATGCCTGAGACTGTGAGATCATTATCACTATGTGAGGAGGTATACTTTCCCATGCTGCACGCTTGGCATGTTACTGAGGTTGCTTAACACACTTTTCCTGTTTATATGTCTTTCAGATTTGGGCAGGTTAAGCTTTAGAACCTTGGCATATGATGGATTATGCGTTTTATGTAAGTTGTGCAAGGCTGTAATGTGTGTTGAGCAGCTGATAAGCCTTGCATCAGTGGGTGATGGCGCTTCAGCTTTTAGCCTCAACAGACATTAAATAAACATCTCTCAAATGCTGTGCTGTGCTCTGCTGTTTGAGTAGTAGGTAGTCATTAGACAACATGAGACAGCTTGTAAATTGTCTCAAGATATCCATCTCAGTCAGGCTGGCTACAGAAATTGCAGGAGAGTTCTTTTCCATGCTTCCTATTTGTCAGATCCATAGAGGCTGGGAGAAGGTTTTTTAGGTGGTGAAGCATTTTTTTTGCAGTCTAATTATCTGTCATAAAGCTTTTATTTATATAGCTGCACAGAAAAATAAATCAATCAGGTCAGACCAGAAAGTCAGTGTAAACACTAAATAGACTTGTTTTAAATTACTTCTGTTGTTCATTTGCCATGTGCCTACGCATCTGTAGACTAACTAAACAATTACTTTTTACCTGACCTCTTAAAAGGAAAACTGTTATGACTATGAGTTTAAGAGCATTAATTTATATCTCTAAATAGATTGATAAATAATTGTTCATTTTCAGTTTTCTGCTGCATAAGATTCAGCTTTTAAATATTCTGCCACCTTTATTTACATCAAAAAGTAATTTCTCCAGAAACATTTTAACATCAATATTTGAAATCAAATAATAAAACTAAATGCAAATAAATAAATATGCATGTATATGTTTATTTATTTATTGTTATATGTTGACTGGAGAAGTCTGACTAGGTATAGAACCACCTTTTCAACGAAAGCTCAAAATAAATAAATAAATAAATAAATAAATACACCTACTACTTCTTAAAGAAACACATGTATTATAAGTAGAATATTCTGTACAAACATCTATGCTTATTTTAGCAAATATCTGTGTCAGACAGAGCTGTATTTGAGTACAGGATAGAAACAATTGACTTTTTAAAAATATTTTTATTAAACTTTAAACAAACAAATTTTGACATTTAATTTAAACAGAAATATATAACTAAAAAAAGAAGGAAAAAGAAACCCACATCAAAAAACACAACAAATCAACTATTTTCAATACTGCAACTATTTTCAAGATTGCCTAGTAAACAATACAAATTCTGAAAAATGTCAATAGTTAACAATTATTAGAATATCAACAATTATTTATTTAGCAGTTCCTTAAGTTTCATCCACATGTTGTAAGAAGAAATGATTCTGATACTTATTTTCTTAACAACTGACAAACTTTGGTTGCAATGTCTGAAAATTTATTAAAAGTGGGAGTTGATTCATTTTCCAATTATTGGTTATAACTTTCCTTGCGATTGATAAGGTGCTCCATAACAGTGGGTATTTTAATCTCATGACACAATCAGGTATTGGGTATTAAATACAATTAGTGATTTAGTAAAAGTAAATGCATCACTAAATAAAGCCTATAAAAAAGATTAATTTTATCCCAAAATGATGTAAATACAATGCAATCAAAAAACATATATTGGCAATCTGCTTTAACCTCCAACTTACATCTCCAACAACCTTTTTTGTACATTAATTCAATTCTGTCTGGTGTGACAAAGATCTATTTGTGAATTTCAAAGAAAATAATCTCCATTTCAGAGAGGAGGTTGTTTGTATGATGATACAATTGATTTTTTTTATCTTCTTTACCTGGAAAATTATTATTAATGCATTTAAAGTAATCCCAATACCTTTCTTTATAATATTTTGTTTTTTTAACCACTTTATATAATCTGGATAAAAGACCATTCCCAAGTATATTCTGCTGTATCAGAAAACTTAAAAGATCAATTAATTTAGGGACAGAATTTTTGGGTCTATGTTAGTTCACTGAAGTCACTGTTTGGTGAACATGCATTAATCGACCATCATTCAGCATAAATCACTTCTGTGATTCACTGAATACTCCCATGGCAAAGAAATATTTGCCCAGCAGCACAACTTTACCCTTTTCTCCACTGCAGTGTGATCTTGGAGTTGGTATATATAATTGAGGGGGTGTTAAGTGAAACCCCCCACTTGGGTGGGTTTGATTTGGCTAGATTTGGGTCTGTTGTGCTGTGACTTCAACAAACTAATATAGACATAAATTTCTTACCATTGGTAGCATTAGTTTAAATTTATATTCAGCAAATTGTCTACAGTTTTGAACATCCAACCACATATCTTTGTCCAACTTGAATTTATTTCTTATATAATCAACAAAATGCAGTTTTTCTCCATCCATTAAATGAAACCAATATACCAAATTCTTCTCTTTAAATGTAATCATTGTTGATAACTTTAAAGTGGAAATATTATTCTGAGTATAAGCTATAGGAAAGAGGAGAAAAAATCCATGCTTTACACATTGGATTTCTATAAATAAAATTTCTCAAGGTTGTCATTATAATGGAAATGTAAGAACTTATTGTTTGATTATTGCTATCTGAAAAATAAGTATTGACAGCAGTAAGAGGTAAAACCACGATGTAGACCGTCTTCTAAATAGCAAGGTTCCAAGAAATAGGCACGATGTAAATCCAAAATCACTTTATTACAAACAAAGATGAGCGCTTTCGCGTAGTGCTGGCTACGCTTCTTCAGATAAAATTACAGTTTTATTGAATAATGATCCCGCCAAATATGTATATTTAAATTTGAGGTTGTTGGTGTAAATTTATCTGAAGAAGCGTAGCCAGCACTACACGAAAGCACTCATCTTTGTTTGTAATAAAGTGATTTTGGATTTACATCGTGCCTATTTCTTGGAACCTTGCTATTTAGAAGACGGTCTACATCGTGGTTTTACCTCTTACTGCTGTCAATACTTGGTTTTTCGTTTTTGGTGAGAGGTATCTTCAGCTAAGAGTTGCTTCTCTCTTTTAGTATCTGAAAAATAATCTTTTAACAACCAGTTCATAATGTTATTTAATATTAAATAATGATCTGAGTATGTGAAATGATTAGATCTTAACCAAAACGTTCCTTGAAACTCTTTCCATTTAGTAATGTAGTAGTTGTTTCACCAGAGAGACATTGTCTTAATGACTGCTGAAAGGAATATAATTCTAAATCTGGTAAGCCAATGCCACCAGAAGACCAATCTTTAATATGGTGGTTTAAAGCTATTCTGGGTTTGTTGGGAAACCAAAGAAAATTCAGGATTAAAGAATTAAACATATTTTATACAATTTCATGGTGGAGGTAACAATGGTGATTGTATAATATAAAATTATTGGTAAAACAATCATTTTAATTATGGATTATCACTAAGTAATTTGTTTTCTTTCTTGTACTATATATTTATTAAATATTTTATCCATATCATAAATATTGGAATTTATGGGTAGAATTTTTGTTTTATTATCATTAAAACTAAGTCCAGATTTTTTTCTGAAAAATTTCCATTGCATTAAAAATAGCTAAAAGTGAACTATTACATTCATTGAAAGTCACAAGAATATCATCAGCAAACAGCTGAATTTTAGAAAATAAATTCTTGCTTATCTGTATACCTTTAATTTCTAGATTTGATCTTATAACGTTAGGAAGTGGTTCCATGATTAAAGTAAACAGAAAAGGCAACAGAAGACATCCCTCTCTGGTTCCTTTGGAAATCCTAATTGACTCTGAGGTATATGGACCTATTTTAAAATAACCATTAGAATTTTCATAAAGGAGATTAATAAGATGTATGAAATTACACGAAAAATTGCATTCCTCTAAAACTAATAAAATATATTTCCAATTAACAGAATCACAGACACTATCACTGTCTAAACTTATTAACATTAATTTCTCTTTTGTTCTATTCGCATTATCAATTGCTAATATTCTTTTAATATTATCATAAGAATTCCTATTTAATATGAAACCAGTTTGGCCATTATTGATCATAGGCAGTAGATTCTGCTTTATTCTCTTAGAATGAATACCCATAAATATTTTAATATATATTTAATAATGAGATTAGTCTGTAAGAAGAACATTCCACAGGGTCTTTATCAACTTTTAAGACTGGAGAAATAAGAGTATATTTCCAGTGCAGAGGAACATTTACTTAATCTTTATCTGTAGAAAAAAGTTTGAGCAAAACAGTTGAGACTTCCTTGGACATTCATTTACAAAATTCAGGGATAATCCCATCATTACCAGCAGCCTTAGTAGGTTTTAGTTTGTTAATTTGAGCTCAAAGTTCAGACATTGAAACAGGTCTAGCAACTGTTTTCATCTGATCATTAGTTAACACTGTATTAAAGTGATTTCTGAATTATTTCAGGATGTCCTCTATTTTACTAACATTTTCCTACATTTTAGTAACATTTTCCTACTCTTAGGAGAGTATAGTTTCTTAATACAAGTAGATTGATTAAGTATTTTTGTTCTAATAGCTAACTTATGCATGGATGTTGGGCTAACAGAAACGTTAATTATCTTAATCCTTTCCAAATCAATCATAGTTTTATGATTTATAATTTCTAAATATTTATCATTTAAATTATTAATTTCTTTTAAGTTAGTATTTCTTTTTTGATTATCTAGTTTTAATTTGTCAATTTTGTCTTGTAACTAAATCAGTTACTTATCCCAATGCTTTGTATGTAATACATACCAGTTGGTTACTTTACCATATACATATGCTTTTAGTGCATCCCATAAATAAATCTCTGAAATATCTTCTGTGTAATTAATGTCAATTAAGGTCTAAATTTCTTTTATAAAGAAATCTTTAAAATCCTTCAAGTTAGTTAGATAGGTAATTATCCTTTTAATTGGGTTATTGTTACTTTTTAACATCAACTCAAAAGTTATAGTATTATGGTCAGAAAGTGGAAAATATACCACTTTAACCATACTTAATTTTTTTGTTAACTTATTTGAAACATATAGTCTATCAATTCTACATTGTGTTCCATGTCTATGTGAAAAATGAATAAAAAAATATTCTGAATCTGAGAATTCATTTATATTTTTAATGTGAAATAGTTCTGTAAATTCTATTAATGCCTTAGTTGAAACAGATATTCTTTTTTTCTTTTGCATCATCATCCTTTAATATACAAGTAAAATCTCCTGCCAATATAAAACTACCTTTTGAGATTTGAACAATTTGATCTAAGTGATGTTTAACAGTTCTATTTCCTACAGATTAATAAAGGTAAATAGTTTTCTTTTAATTTCTAAATATACTGAACAAAGCATACCTTTATCATCTTTGTATGTATCAATAATTTTAGGCATAGGTAAAGAAATTTTCCAGAAGATGAGTACCCCTCTTTTTTCTGGTTGTAATGAGAATTAGGTAACACAGGGTAATATTTAGTATTAAGTCTGTCTATATCCTCCTGTAACAAGTGTGTCTCCTGCAAAAACATAATCTAAGAATTAAATAATTTTAGAAGCTTGTTTAAGCTACCCCATTTCAACCACTGTTTAATCCATTAATATTGATGGCAATGCATTTAAGATAGACATATAACAGGCTAGAGAAATAAACAAGTGATGCTTTCATAATTTCAAGAATATGTAGTAACAATGAATCACTCCTCAAATCAGGAACTGTGTATTAGTAAACATATAATCAGTAAGATTTTAGGTTATTAACTATATGCATATTAATAACAGTAGAAGACACCCAAATATGTATTTCCCAAAAGATTGAGTAAACACTGTTAAAACCCTTCATACCTCTCATAGAGTCTAACATTCCTAGTTTGAATAGTATAACTATCCAAACATTCCCACCATCAACAAGAGTAATCCTCACAGTTAGTTTTAGAATAAAATTATCATTAAAAGAAAAAAAGAAGTTATGCACTCACCATAACGTTCCATCTGAGTAGTTCTACTTCATTTGTCTTCAACCTGTGGGATACAGATCTGTATCAGAACAGAGCCAGCAACTTTACTAGCATTTGCTCTGAGCTCCAAGCTCCTCCCCTTACCCATAATACACCTCCACTACCTTCCAACTCCCAGATCGGGTTTGCTGAACCTTATAATGATAACCCGACCTGAAAAAATACTTATGACCTATAACTGCAGCACGTAGGCTGTTCATATGCCAAGGTCCAGGGGAAGGAGGGAGGGATGGTTGAAGACAAATGAAGTAGAAATACTCAGATGGAACATTATGGTGAGTACATAACTTCTTTATCTGAAGTAGTTTACTTCATTTGGCCTTCAACTTGTGGGACAGAGTCCCTAGCTACTAAACTCCTGGGTGGCCCTCATGGAAGAATATTCCAGAGCACCACGGAACCAAAAGATGCTCTCCTTCTAGAAGTCAAATCCAATTTGCAATGAGAAATAAATGTATGAGATGAGGACCAAGTAGCTGCAGAACAAATATCATCCAAAGACACTCAAGATCAAAAGGCTGCAGACATAGCCATGGACCTAGTGGAATGAGCTTTCACCTGACCTGGAGGAGATATGCCTTTGTCCTTACAAACCTGAAGGATGCATGAAAAAATCCATCTAGCAATAGTGACCTTGGAGATAGTTTTCCCCCAAAAGGGTTTATAGAAGGATAAAAACAATTGACCAGATTTATGGAAATTTTTTGTCCTGTGTAAATAGATTCATAACTGTCTATGAACATCCAACAGGTGGCGTTTGTATCCCATCTTGTTAGAAAAATTAGGAAAAAAACACAGGCAATTTGATGGTCTGATTGATACTGACTGATGATGCCACCTTAGGAAAAAAGGATGGATTGGTTAGAAGGTAAACCCTATCTTTGTGAAAAATCATGTAAGGAACTTTGATGGACAAGGCCTGCAATTCTGAAACCTTTTTGGCAGAGGTAATAGCCACCAGAAAAGCTGTTTTCCAAGACAAATATTTCAGATCTGCTGTTGCAGCAGGCTCAAAAGGCGGTGCGACCAAAGCTTGAAGAACCATAGTAAGGTCCCATGGGGGAACAGGATCTTTGACCGGGGGGGGGGGGCGTAACAAAAAGGTGCCTTTAATAAAGACTTTACACAGTCTGGAGGAGGCTAAAGAGGCAGAATTCTCACCCACATGAAAATGAGAGATGGCAGCCAACTGAACCTTGACAGTAGAAGAAGTAGAAGAACTAGCTCCGTATTGAAAAATTTCAGCTAGAAAATCAAGAATGGCAGAAATAGGAGCCGTGAAGGGGTCTAAACTCCTTTGAGAGGCCCAAAAGGAAAAACGTTTCCACTTGCTGCGATAAACCTTCCTGGTCAAAGACTTATGACCAGCTACCAAAATAGATCTAACTGAGGAGGATAGTCCAGGAGTCCTAGAAAAAATGGGAACTGGAGCAGCCAAGCTATGAGCTTCAAACTGACCAGAGTCAGATGCGGCACCTCCGAAGGGTGTGAAATTAAATCCTGAATGGGATCTAGGATCCACGGTGGAGTCAGAAGGTGAGACCAAAGGATGGGAAACCATACCTGGCAAGGCCAAAATGGGGCAATGTGGATCACTTTGCTCCCCAGTCGACGAGCTTTCTGTAGAAACCTTGGAATAAGAGGTATTGACGGATAAGCATACAGAAGACCGGGAGGACAAGCATGAACTAGAGTGCCTCTGGGGGACTACCCTGGCAGGGGATTCAGACTGAAAAACTTACTGCACTTCACACTGGAAGGAGATGTGAAGAGATTGCAGCAAGGTTGACCCCACTCGCAGAAGATCTGTTCCGCTACTGAAAGATTCAGAGACTACTCGTAAGGCATCAGAATGATTCAACTTAGCCTGTTTGCTAGGATGTTGGACCATCCTGGAATGTGCATTGTGATGAGAAGAGATTGCCCATTCCCACACTCTCATGGCCTCATGACAAAAGGGGTAAGATCTGGTCCCTCCCTGTTTGTTGATATACCAGACCACTGACATGTCTGACTGAACTGTAATTGTTCCCAGAGGAAGAAAGGCATGAAGGGCTTGCAATGCTAGAAGGACTGCCCTCATCTCTAGGATGTTTATGTGCAAGCTGGTCTCTACAGGGGACCATAGGCCTTGGACTGTCCTGCCCGAACAATGACCCCCCCACCCGAGTTGGGAGGCATCCGTGGTCATTGCGGCTTGGGCTGGGGCTGGAACAAAGTTCGTCCCTCCAAAATGTCCAGAGAACACATCCACCATATGAGGGATGACTGACAAACTTGACTGAGTTGAATTGGATATGCCAGTGGCAGTTCCAACAGGGAACATTGTACAGCTAGAGTCCACTGTACAATTCTTATGTGTAACCAGGCACACGGAGAAGTGTTATGGTCACCGCCATCGAGGCCTTAACACAGATTCTGCCATTGGGAGATGAGAGTGGTAGATCAGAGAGACATGCATCCTCAGGTGTTGTACTCTCTTTGATGTCAGGAAGATTTTGCATTGAAGAGTATCTATCCTGGCACCAATGCAGTCTATCATCTGTGCAAGATCTAGGAGGGATTTGGATGTGTTGATTATGATCCCCAAATGCAGGGCAAGAATCAGGAAATAATCCCTGGTTTGGGAGAATAGACGCCTGGTGGGAGCAGTGAGGAGCCAGTCATCCAAGTATGGATAGACCTGAAACCTCTGAAGCCTCAGGTGAGTCGCTACCATCGTCATCACTTTGGTAAACACCCTGGGGGCTGTGGTGAGACCAAAGGGTAGGGCTCAAAATTGGTAATGACTGACCCCTAGCCAGAAGTGGATGAACCTCCTGGAGCTTATGTGCATCTTTATGTGATAGTAAGCATCCTGGAGGTCTAATGAGCACATCCTGTCGCTCTCTTGCAGGTAGGCATGATGGACTGTAATGTGACCATCCAGAACCTCTCTTTGGCAACTGACAGGTTCAGGATAGAAAGGTCCAGAATGGGCCTTAAGCCCCCTGTTTTCTTTGGCACCAAAAAGAACCTGGAGTAGAAGCTCGATCTGAAGTGATCTGGGGGGAAGGTTTTGATGACTCATTTTTCTAGTGCTTGGAAATTTCCTGTGCTGCTGCCTCCCTTTGCATGGATGGTATGTCCAGGAGGTGTCTGGGAGATTTGGGGGAACTCACAAAGGGGATAGAGTATCCTCTGGATATGATCTGAAGCACCCAGCAGTCTGATGTTATGGACTCCCATACTGTTAGGCGCAAGGATAATCATCCCCCAACTGCCTCCAGAGTAGAGCAGCTGGGCCACCTCTCAGGGTTGCTGCCCGGGTTTGTCAGAGAAAGGTTCTCGAGACACAAATTTCCTCGGACCCCCTCTGCCTCTGGGCCGGTGTCTATTCTGTCCTTCTCTGTCTCTGGGGGAAGAAGAGCCCTGAGTGTCCCAGGAATACTGTGATTTCTGGAACCACATCTTCTTTTGCCCTCTCTGGTTCTGGGAAAAGGACCTTTGAGGGTTCGAGAAGTAGATCCCGATGGCAGACAGTGTCTTCTTGTCCTTCTCACTCTGGACTAATGTCTCTTTGACGGTCTTAGCAAAGAGAGTAGAGCCATCATAAGGGGTATTGGCAAAGGATGCCTTGAAGGGTTCAGAAAATTGACATAATCTGAGCCAGCTGTTGTGCCTCATGGACACGCCAGATCCAGCTGCCCTAGCCGCTCCTTCCATAGCATGTGAAAGGAGTTGCATGGACGCGTTGGAGACAGCTTTTAAAGTGCCCATCCTCATGGAGAACAAGGCCCTGTCCTCCTGCGACATGGACTTAGGGGTAGACTCCTCCAGCTCATTTACCAGGTCTCACTGGATTCTGGTGACATGGGCCAGGTAGTTCAGTGCCCTAATTAAAAAAGTAGCTGAAGCGTAAACCCACTTCCCTAGGCGGTCCATCATCCGCAACTCTTGGTCAGGAGGATGAACCAAGGAACTCTCCTGGGCAAGTTCCTTCTTTGTGGCTGTGCTACCACCATAGCATCTACGAGGGAGCCCTTGTTCCATGCTGGTCTGTCTATGGGCAGACTTAAAATTTTGTCGGGTCTTTTTGGAACTAGTTCCATGGTGTCCGGCTCCTTCCATGCCCCCGAGGAGACCAGATCCACCAAAAGATCTGTAGGAGGGGAAACCCAGGAAGTAGATGGGCCTGTGCTGAAAGCCTCCTGGAACACGGACTCATCAGGAGAAGGTTTGGGGGCAGACCAACCTCCCCGTTGGTGCAGGATTTCCATGATGTCTCCAAAGGAGACATCCTTGGAAGGTGACCTAGGGAACCTTCTCCATCATCCAAGTCCATATCCTCGTTGACGGACTCAAGAGAGTCCAAGTGCCTCCTCTTGCACGTATGCTTCCGAGGCACCTCTTCAGTGGGGCTCTCCGGGGGGAACTTGCAAGCCACTTGTTCCTCAGGGGGAACCATCTGGGGCTCCGCAAGCATGGGCTGTCCCTCTGGTAAAATGATGGGGACCATAGCAAGAGCCAAGGGGGTCTGGGTGGAGTCTGAGGGGGCAGTCAGGGGTCTCAATCCAGTGGAGCAAACCCTTTCTACGTCAAACACCAAAGGAGAGCGAACCTCCTGAGAAACCAATAAGGAGGCCAGTCTTCTTGGGTCCAACGAGAGAATCGGAGCCAGGCCCGAAGTGGACGGAGCTCCGTGGAGCCAATAAAAAAGTTCCACTCCCCTGGATCTGACACCCAAGCTCCGGCTCTGAGAGTGGCTTGGATCCGAGCTGGTCAGATTCAACATGCTCCAGGCAGCTGTCAGCATCGAGGAAGCAGGTACCGTCAGCACCGACCTCCTGACTAAAGCCATCCTCAGATCTGAATACTCTGAACTCGATGGACGGATCAGAGAAGGAGATATCGGCAGGAAAAAAGGAAGTGAGCTCCCCCCTCCTAAGGGAGAGGGGGCTGGCAAGACCCCCATCTGGATCTGAGTATGGATGAACATCCTCATCATTTTATCCATATCGACCAAAGAACAAACACAACTACCAGAGAAAACAAATTGAGACTATACGCTGTCTCAGCTAGGTAAAACAGTACGAGTGAAACTGGACCCGGTCAAGTAAAAGAAAACTTTAATGCAACACACGATAGCGTGTGTTGCATTAAAGTTTTCTTTTACTTGACCGGGTCCAGTTTCACTCGTACTGTTTTACCTAGCTGAGACAGCGTATTTTATCCATATCGACTTCAGACAAATACCGGGTGGACCTCAATGAGGCCACAGACTCTGACCTTGAGGGTTGGGGCACCAAGGTCCTAGAAGCTGAGTGTGTCTCCTCCAGCTCCGGGGAGAATCTCGGAGATTGGAGCTGACGGGAGTCAAGGATCCTTAAGATTTTTACAGATGAAGGGAGGTCCGGAGACCTCTTGAGCTTTTCCCTCACCTTCAACTCTCACTCCTTCTGTCTGTTCCTTTCCTGCTCTGCTTCCACAGGCTTTTGTACAGTTGAGTCCCAACCTGGGAGGGAGGAGAAGCCAGAGGGAGGAGAAGAAGGAGAGATGGCCACAGCAGTCACTGTGACCGAAGCCGAAGATGAGGCAACAGTCTCTGAAGAGGGATGAAGGCCTTTCAGGGCCAACTTGGCCTTCCTATATTTAATGGCGAGAGGGTTGAACCCCCCCACACATATAGAGCAGTCTACACTCAGATGGGCCACACCCAAACACATAACACACAGAGTGTGGCTGGCCACACTCAGTGCATCTTTTGAAAATAGGCTTGTCGGCCATACTGTCAGAAGAATAAAAAATTTAAACAAAAAAGTTATTTTCTTTCTCTCTGAGAACACCCACTCACCACACTCACAAATGAAACACTGAGGGGGGAGGGGAAGCAAAAAATCCACACAACTATTCCAACTAAGTTAACTACCCTCAAAAAATATAAACTCGATGCACCAAGTTGGAAGGTAGTGGAGGTGTATTATGGGTAAGGGGAGGAGCTTGTAGCTTGGAGTGGATGCTAGTAAAGTTGCCGGCTTGGATCTGATATGGATCCGTATCCCACAGGTTGAAGACCAAATTAAATAAACTATTTCCGATCTTAAACATGACAACAATTAAAAAAATCTCACACATAAAAGAAGCTCTTAATACTTTTCATCTTTATGAATTAAATAGCGTATACTTCAGAGCAAACTATTTCAAGTATTAAAATGTATATATAAAAATAAAATATGAGAACAAAAAATTAGATTCAGACAAAATAAGAAGGTATAGTAATTATATAGAATGTTTTCTTGAAAAAACAATATATATAAAAAGAAGGCTTAACAGACTAATTTATCATTAGAACAGAATATATCTTCATTTATATTTTAAACAGAACCTCAAAAAGGAGAAATTGTGTTATTTCGTATTAAGCAATATAAAACATATAAGATTAATGATTAATCAATAAGATGATAAAGAGAAATTAACCAATAGTATTGAAGAGATTAAAGCAGACAAAAAGGGATGTGGACTAACA
Source organism: Protopterus annectens (assembly GCF_019279795.1). Taxonomy (NCBI): domain Eukaryota; kingdom Metazoa; phylum Chordata; order Ceratodontiformes; family Protopteridae; genus Protopterus; species Protopterus annectens. The sequence goes on along the minus strand of NC_056744.1, from coordinate 1,368,817,395 downwards.
CCTCTTGTATCTACATAAACATTTTACGTATCTTCTGCAATAATGCAGAAGTAAATCAGTCCCCCCACAAAAAGTTAGCCCTTGTCAATTAGCCAAGTGACAATGAAACCATCTCTTAGCTAATACACAATAATTTAACAGAGCTTAGTATCAAACAGACTCAGTATGAGATAACTATATTGCTCTAATGATTTTTAGAACAAGATAACTCAACAATATGAAATTATATTATTATATTTGCTATGTAAAATGTAACATCTAACTAATCAAGTAACATAAACAGATTAACAGCTATCCAATTTAATGCAGATGTGCACATTGGTAAGTGCAGACTGAAGCTCCTTTTTGAAAAAAAAGAGTCCTGAGAATTTTTTTTTTTGCATGAATCATTTCAGAATTGAGTATGAGAATAATTTTCCAGATAAACAATTAACAGGAAAACAATGAGATATAAAAACATCTTTGATACAATCCTTCAAAGCACCTTTAAGTATTTTAGCCGCTTAGTAAAATCAGTTAGGATAGGTAAGAAATATAATTTTTTGTCAGAAATAAAGTAGCAGAACAGAGAAATCTGCTGCTACCCTGTCAGCATCCTAGCCATGTCCCCCCAGGAATTGATAGTTTTATACCTTGAATACTGGTTTTCGATCATATGAACTTTCGATCAGATGGTCTTTCGATCATATGAAGTAGACCCATATACATATATACTTCTTTGTTGGTTCTGTTCTCTCCTTTCCCCTTTGCCTCATTAAGCTAAGGACAGGCAGAGATTTGCATCCTTTATTTCAAGCATATCAGCCATCTGCTGCTACAACTTTGCTTCAAATTTCTCCATGTCTTTGCATACACAACATACATGTTTGAGATACACTGATATTTGTATCACATAGCATATAGTTAAACTGCTTTAATAATGTTTTAGTCCATGGAGCGCTGTGATTAAGAAGCACCAAGGTGGTGCAAGTCACAATTATTAAGTACCCCCTGATTAAGTTGCTAAGGTATGGTCTAGTGCTAGGCAATAAAATCTGCCACTACTGTCCTGGAAATGACAGTGGCCGAAACAAAAGATTTATTTCTGCCTGCTGTCTGTACCGCTAAGGTGTCTCTTCTTTTTATAAACTTAGAAAGTAGCTACAATAACAGGATGTGTTTTCCTGCATTTTCTGAAGGATATGAACTCTGAAACTCAAATGTCTGTCATTTAATTAGTGACTTCATTCCTCAGTGGTTTGTCTCAAAAACAAAAAAAGTTATGTACTCACCATAATGATCCATGTGTGTTGTCCATCTTTGCCTTCATTCTTAGTGGGTTGGGTTTGGATCCGATCCTTGGATCTGTCTCGGACTTTATTTTTAAGCTCAAGGTCCTCTGCCAGCTCATGTCTAAATCCCTATCTTAGAATGCACTAGAACCATCTCTAGAGATTGCTTGCTCTAATTATAAAGTTATGAGTATTACGATGAAGCATGTAGAGGCTGATGAAGAAGGACAGAAGTCAAGGTAATCCAATTGTTTAGACCCGGTCTTCTAGGAGTAAAAGAAGAGAAGGGGGAAGGATGTTGGGATGTAAGAATAAAACCGAAGGTAGACAACACACATGGAATGTTATGATGAGTACATAACTTCTTTATGTGATCTTGTCCTATCTCACCTTCATTCTTACTAGGTTGGGACAGCATCCCTAGCACCTTGAATCCTGGGTGGCTCATGGGAGAATATTGCTCAGAACCATGGATCCAAAAGAGGCTCTATTCCTGGAAGCCAAATTAACTTTGTAATGAGTGATAAAGGTATTAGGTTTAGCCCATGTTGCTGCAGCACAAATGGTATCAAATGGTAACTTAGCCAGAAAGGCTGAAGAAGTTTCAATGGCTCTTGTAGAATAGGCCTTAACTTTTTCTGGAAGTTCTTTATTTTGAGACTTATAGATAAAGGTTATACAATCTGAAAGCCATTTAGAAAGTGTAACTTTAGAGGCAGGGGATCCTTTCTTTGAATCTGAAAAAGAAACTGATCAGATTTTCAGAATTCTGCAGTTCTATGTAGGTAAAAACGTAACTGTCTACGTACATCTAGTTGATGTAACGTATTCTGCCTTGTTTGCATAATTTGGGAAGAAAACTGATAATTCTATAGTTTGGTTCAAATTTGTCTCTGAAGCGACCTTAGGTAAGAAGTTGGGGTTTGTCCGCAAAGACAACCTGTCTCTATGGAAAAGCAAATATGGAGGCTTTATGGACAAAGCTTGTAACTGTGACACCCTTCTACCAGATGATTGCTTTCAAGAAAATGGTATTCCAGGTCATAAACTTTAATTCGCAAGATGATGCTGGTAGGAACAGAGGAAAAACTATGTGTGATAGGATGAAATTTAGGTCCCATGGAGCTGGAGGGTCTCTGATAGGAGGTCTTAATAACAAAGTACCTTTCAGAAAGGCTTTGCATAGTTTTTGAGATATTACATTGGAGCCTGAGTCTCCCAAGTAAAAATTGAAGATTGCTGCTAGCTGAACCCTAATAGTAGCTGCAGTTGCACCATCATTGAACAGTTTTGCTAGGAAATCCAGAATGAAACTAATTGGAGCAGAAAAGGGATCAATATGGTTATTGGTAGCCCATAAGGAGAATCTTTTCCATTTGCTTTTATAGATCGTCCTCAATGAAGCCTTATGAGAAGATATTAGAATGTGTCTAACTGGAGAGGAGAGGGTTGGAAACCTGGCTATCATTGGAATTAGAGCAGCCAAGCTGTCAGATTTAGAGTTAGAAGGGATGGATGGAGCATTCTTGATGCATGAGTCAAAAGATCTGGAACTGGGTCCAGAATCTATGGCTCCTCCCGAAGATGAGGCTGCAGGAAGGGGAATCAGATTTGTCGAGGCCAGTATAGAGCAATGAGAATCAAGTCCCTTCTCAAACAATTGGCTTTCTGGAGGACTTTGGGAATTAGTGGAAAGGGGGGGGAGGCATAGAAGAGGCCCGGGGGCCAATCATGAAGAAGTGCATTCCTTGGTGACTCTCCCAGAGGTGGGGGGTGAGTGCCTTGTAGCTGCTGCCTTTGGCATTCATGGATGTCAGAAAGAGGTCACAGCAAGGCTGGCCAAATTTTCACAAAATCTTTTCTGCTACTTCTTGTTTTAGGGACCACTCATGATGCATCAGAATTGCTCTGCTGAGTCTGTCCACTATCACGATGGATTTCCCCGGGATGTCCATCGCTTTCAGAAAATGATAGGAGGAGGTTGCCCATTGCCATATGCTCAGGGCCTCTTGATGAAGGGGATAAGATCTGGTTCCTCCTTGTTTGTTTATATACCATACAACTGACATGTTGTCTGTCTGGACTGCAATGGTTCCTAGTGGAAGAGAGTCCTGGAATGCTTGCAGCACTAAAAGCACTGCTCTCATCTCTAGGTCATTGATGTGCAAGTGGGCCTCATGATCCTGCCAGGTGCCTTGGACTGTCTTTCCCAGATAATGTCCCCCACACCCTGTCTGAGAGGTGTCTGTGGTCACCGTGGCTACTGGTTGGGGGAGAGCAAATGGTCAACCTAGAGTCACTTGATTGGAATGAAGCTATCATCAAAAATCCTTCTTACCAGTTTCTGTTATGATTATTTTGTGAGACATTGGCAGTTCTTGCATTGATCACTGAGTGGATAGCAACCGCTGGAGAATTCTCATATGCAGACGTGCAAGGGGTACCAAAACTATCACTGCTGCTATGATCCCCAGAACTTTTTGGACCATCCTTGCTTGGGCTTTCTTCCTTTTTAAAAGGTACATCACCCGATATCTTAGAACTTGGGTCCTTTCTGTTAGAAGTCTCGCTGTCATGTGTATTGAGTCTAATTCTGCCCCTATGAATACCACATGCTAAGATGGTGCCAAGGCAGATTTGTTTGTAGTTTATTGTAATTTCTAGGTGGTAGCAGAGTTGCAAGGTTGTATCCCTGGCTTTTATTAGTAGATGCTTGTTTGTGGAGGTTAGGAGCCAGTTTTCTAACTATGGAAACACCAGGAATCCTAGACATCTCAAGTGAGTCGCTACTACTGTCATACATTTGGTGAACACTCTGGGAGCTGTAGTGAGGCCAAAGGGCAGAGCTCAAAATTGGTAGTGACTGGCTCTCAGCTGAAAGTGCAAATGTCTCCTGGATTGTCTGTCCATGTTTATGTGGTAGTATGCATCCTGGAGATCTATAGAACACATCCAATCATCTTTTCCCAAGAATGGGAGCATCAACTGCAGTGTCACCATCCAGAACTTAGTTGTTTTTACTGATTTATTTAGAATGATGAGATCCAGAATTGGTATCCAGTCCCCTGTCTTCTTTGGAATTAAAAATAATCTTGAGTAAGTTCTGTATCCTACTTTGTCTGCAGGGACTTCTTGGATGACTCTTTTGTCTAGCAACTTTTGAATTTCTAAAGTTGTTCATTCCTTTTGACTGGGTGGAACATCCGGAACTTTTTTTATCTTTGAGACAGCAAGGGAAAAAGGGATGGTGTGAACTCTGGATATGATGCTTTGTACCCATTTGTCTTTTGTCACTTGTTGTCAGGCTTCTGAGTATAAAGATAAGTGACCCCCAACTGCCTCCAACAGTCGGGCCTTCATTCAGGAGTGCTGAAAGACCCTGATTCTGCGGACCCCCTCTGCCACGAAGTCTGTTTCTTCCATTATTACTTCCCCCTCTGCTTCTGGGAGAAGATTCACCACTTGTGTGAAAAGATCTCTGTGATTTCCAGAACCATATTTTATCACTACCTTTCTGACCTTTGGGATAAGGTCTAGTTGGCATGGAAAAAACAAACTCCTATGGCAGACAAGGTATTTCCTTCCTGTTCACACATAGTGAGTGTGTCCTTTACAATAGGCTTGAATAAGGATGAGCCGTCAAATGGAGCATTTACAAAGGAAGACTTAAAGGGTTCTGCAAAGTTGCATAAGCGCATCCAAGAATGTCTCCTTAGGGAAATTCTAGAACCTGTTGCTCTACTCGCCCATTCAGCTGCATAGGAGATGAGTCTCATGGAGGTGATGACAACTGAATTTAAGGTAGCGAGCTGAGAAGATACTTTGCCCACAACCCCTTTAGCTCCTGAACCTTGGAGGGTATCTTCTAGCTCTTTCAGGAGATCCCTCTGCAGTCTCATAAAATGAGTGAGGCAGTTCAGCAATCTAAGAGAAAAAGCCACTGAAGAAAAAATGTGCTTTCCATACCTGTCCATAGTCCGAGACTCCTTGTTTGGGGAATGGACAGAAAAAGATGTTTCTGCAAGTTCCTTCTTAGTGGCCACCACCACAACCATAACATCTACTGGGACTCCCTTGGTTAGAAAAGACTTGTCAGAAGGGGATGTAATAAATTTGTTTGGCCTCCTAGGAACAGGTTCCCTGGAATCTGGGGACTTCCATGCCTTTCAAGAAACCAGGTTTATGAGCTTATTGAAAGGCAGAGACACCCAAGAGGTGGAAGGGTGAGATCCAAAAGCATTCAGATATATGGACTCCTCCACTAAACGTTTGGTGGACTTCCAGCCACTTCTCTGCTTTAGGGGATTTGCAGGATGTCTCCAAAAGAGAGATCATTAGGAGGTGACCATGGGAACCCTTCAGCTCTTGCGAGGTAAGGATCAGAAGTGATGGACTCCTCTGGGGAGTATAAGTGCTTCTTCTTGCATAGTCTCTTCTGAGGGAGCTCCTCAGAAGGGTACTCTGGGGAGGTTTGGGAAGAGTGGAGAGGTGCCTTGTGGGGCATCCTGAGGCCTAGGATCTCTGCATCCACAAGGATGCAGGGGTATGTAGGCTGGCACCATAGCTTTAGAGGGAGGAATATCTGGAGAGGACTGTCGACCTGTTTGCGGAGACAGCACTCTCCTCATTACTTCAAAAACCCCCTTCCCTGATCTGAGGATATCCCTTGGATCCAAAGAAGTCAAAGGACCCCCCCTGGAACCAAAGACAACAGACCCAAGGCTGTGGTAGCAGCTGAACTCAGCCGAGGCAAAGCCCTGAGAGGCAAAGTCAGATCCGACAACTGTTCAATCTGACTCACCCCCCCCCCCGACTTGACTGGAGAGTGTCAGCTCCTATACTCCTCCAGCTGCGATGGAGCCAAGGATGTCTGAGCCATGGTCGGATCTGTAAAACCTACGCTGGATCTCAGATCCAACAGTTCCACTCAGACCACATCCAGACCTTCTGACTCCAAAGCCAGGGGTTGGATTGGAGGAGGAATCGAAAAAGAGGAGGTGTATGTTGCAGAATCCAAAGCCATGGGGGTCGGATCCAACAGTAGTTTGGCCAGTGCTGGTGTCTGTAAAAGCTTCTGTACCACCCAGTCCACGTCATCATCCGAAAGACTCCTAGGAGACCGAGTCGAGGAGGTGGGAGATTTTGTCCTTTGTAGAATAGGAGATCTAAAGTTCAAACTCAACTGGTACAGAGCAAGAAGGTGTCGGAGTCAATGTAGCTTTGTCGCATCTGATAACTTTCGGATCCAAGGAGGATAGTTTGAGGATTTTCTGTGTCGGCTCTGATAAAGTGAAAGAGGAAGACCTCTTCCCAGATTTGTCAGATTTAGAAGATGGAGATTTGTCAGATTTAGATGAACCCGGACCTTCTTCCAGTGCCTCAGAGAAGAGTTTTTTTTTAAGTCCTTTCAGGATCAATTTGTTTTTCCTCTCCAGGAGTGCTCTATGATTAAAGGCATGGCAAATGGAGCACTACTCCTGGAGATGGACAGCCTCAAGGCAATAAACAAAAAGTGTGTGTTCATCACTAAGGGGTATTTTTTTACCACATGTATCACATTTCTTGAAACCCATTGGTCTGGATTCCTTGCCAGATGAAAATAGAACAAAAACTTTAAATATATACATATATATATATATATATATATATATATATATATATATATATATATACACACACACACACACACACGCTAAACAGAACACACAAGGGAAAAACAGTGACTAAGTCCTCTAACTTAAACAGGTCCTGACCCAGAAAAGCAGAGATGATAAAGACAAAGCTCTCTAACTTAAATGGGATGTATTGCAATTCTCTAAATTAAACAAACTGTAATATCACAACAGAAAAGAGACACTAGCAACTAACAGAGAAGAAAAAGGAGCAAAAAAGCAGTAGAGTTAAAAGTCCTCTAACTTAAATAGGATATTTAACAGTTTTATTACAGATTAATAACACCTGGAAGAGGGAATACAAGGCATAATGAAAGATGATGGCCAATAGCAAAAAACAGCACAACAATGGAACTATCCAGCTACTAGTAGACACAATCAAATGTAAAAATGAGAGAAATATCCACAACTTTTAGATTTACAGCCAAGGGTTTCACAAAAGATAATACTTAGCCAGAGCTAGTAGGCAAATGCCCGATCGTCTTTAGCGCCAAACAAGATCTGGAGATGGTTCTAGTGCATGATGGGAATGGGGATTTAGACATGAGCTGGCAGAGGACCTCAAGCTTGAAAATAAAGGCCGAGACAGATCTGAGGATCCGATCCGAACCCATCCTAGTAAGTACAAAGGCGAGATAGGGCAACATCACATCCACAGATTTTATTTGGGACACACAGAACATATGAGACAAAAAGCTGGATGTTCTGCAAAAATATGGACATTTGAATGGCATGAAAGGTTAGTGCAAGTGTAAAGGACTGTCTTGTACTGCCTTTCTGACAGCACTCGCTAAGTGTTTTATGGCTTTGAAAGCTGGCAAAACACTTATGTTTTTTTTCATGTACATAGGGCTACATGGAGCACATAAAGCTCCATGCACTGCAAAGAATTATGATTGAGTTTCTGATCCTAACCTGCCATTATGTGTCCTTGACATGGATACCAATATTCAAGCTTTGCTTTTGAGGTGAATTTCTTGGCATTCTTGTCTCAAACACATAATATGTGGTTAGGATCAGCGACCCAGTCATAATCCTCTGTGTTGTCTAGCTACTATATCACTATTCAGTATATTTTTAAAATCTTTTTATTAAGTCACAGTTTATATAATGACATAGATACACGTACATTAATAGACAATAAAAAAAAACATAGTGAGGTTTTCATTGTTTTCATGCAACATACATATACATTTTCTTTTTAGCAATTATTATTTTTTCCAACATTACATAAATTTCTCAGTTCCTTCGTTCACTCCTACTGAACATTTTTCTGCATGTATTGTTCTCACAAATTCCATTTATTCCTATGAACTTTTCTCCTTCTCTTTTCTAAAATTTCAACCTCCATTTCTTTTATCTCATTTGCAATTTTTATTAATCCAATTACAGTTGGTTTAAATTTTGATTTTCATTTTCTGATAATTGCTTTTTTGACAGCCAGTAGTATTTCACTTCAAAATATCTTAATATGTCTAGGTAATTCATATCCTGTGCCCCAGTTTCAAAGAGTCATTTTCTTAGTTACAACCATTTGCTCCCCCAAGACTAATGACAAAGCACTCTTTGGAGAATTTTTAATATCTGCCAACTTATTACATTCTCAAAAAAAACAAACAAAAAAAAAAAACATTCTCCATTACCTCTCTCTTTTCTATCACTCCTCCTGCATTTATTATCTTTCTAAGGAATGATTATCAGCCCAGGAGATAAAACTACCTATGAGCAAACTTCCAATAAAAAAATCCTAAACTTTCTAGACTTTTTGCACACTTGGGAGCCATACAGATCTCCTCTCATTGTTCCTTTGTAAATTGCCTTTCTAGTATCTCTTCCCAATGTTTCTCTAAGCTCCTAATAGTTTAATGCAATATTTATACAGCTTACTTATTATCAGTTTTTTACACAGATTCTGTTCTAGACTCACTAAAACTGTACAAGAGCTAGTCTTTCACTTACTATTCTTCCATACATTTCTCTTTGCCAATACTCTATCAATCCCTAGTAGGAAAGGTAGTCTCTAACATGCAGTCTAAAATTCTGCTTGACCTCATCCCACTCTATTACCTTACCCACTTAAGTTATTTGCTCACAACACCTTAGTTCCTTTGTCAATGTTCTCCAGTAAATTCCAACCTTATCTCTCCTATTTTCTTTACCCTACCTGCAGTCATCCCTATTGGCAAAACCTCATTTCTCCAATTTTATTTTTGCTCAGTTCTAATAATATTTTCTGCTACTTTATGAATGCAATATTTGTGTGGTTGTTGTTATTCTCGTTAAGGACCCACATCCAACCTCCTACCCTCTCATTATTTCTCAGACTTTCACCATTTCATCATCTTCCCTTTCTACTTTGATTTACAATGGTTTACTTGTGTTATGTATATGAGCCTTAACTGCATAGTTCTAAAATTTCCTTTCAAATCATATAATCCTGAACCATCTTGCGCTATGGGGAGGATCAACTTTTCCCACTTAACCCTCGATCTCTTCTCATCCCAAATAAATTACTTAAATTCTTTATTACTCATCCACAACTTTTTCTTTCATCAGTAAAAACATGCCTGACCTGTATATAAAACATTTTTTCACTGCTTATATCTTGCCATCCATATCAATAATCGGTAGCTTCTAGTTATCATTGTTTGTACTAGCTTTTGTTGAACCTTTATTTAGATATCCTTAGCTGTCAAAACAGATTCCTTTTAATCCATACACTGAATTACTTCATCTTATTATGTTCCCACACACATGCGCACACACACACACACACACACTTATATATATATATATATATATATATATATATATATATATGGGTCTACTTTACATGGTTGACGTCACAAAGTCGACTTTTAGAAAGCGACCATATAAAATAAACACAAAAAAAAAAAACAACAAACAATTACCTTACAACTGTTACCAGGGTGGCAAGCCCCTCTGCATCCCCCATGGGGGGGCTCTGCCCCCCATAACTTAAATATACCACCTCCGAGATCGCATTACAGTGCAGAAGAGGGAAATTTTCTCATTCTGCACTGTACAGAGATAGCGGTTCCCCATGGTCGGCTTTTCAAAAGTCGATCATATGATCTCGGCCATGTGAAAAGTCGATCATGTGAAGCGCACCCATAGATATATATATATATATATATATATATATATATATATATAGGTATTGCTGAACCATTTCATGTGTGGATGCATACTTTACTGTCACAGCCTTTGTTTTCTCTTCATTAATTTTATATCCCAAGAAAACTTTTCATCAATTTTATATCCCAAGAAAACTTGATACTATCTCAAAATGTTCCACAACATTGAATGTCCTTTTTGTGGATTTTTCAGGTACAGATAATATCTTCAAATAAAGCTACATTTTCTTTATCACTATAGCATTTATAGCTGAATTTGTGAGCCCCCCCAATTGCCATCAGCTGTAAATACAGATTCTCTCTACATCATTGTTATTCTGTTAATGCCATCAAATGCTTACTTTCCCTCCACAAAGCAACACTCATCCTTATCTATCAGTTTTGACAACATTTTTATCATTCTCGTAGCTGATGCAGGCAGACACTTTATAATTCTAGTTTAACTCTTTCAGTCCAGGGGGCCTTTAAGTTTGTTCTCTTAACTCCCAATGATTTCATCCTGAGCTTTATGACAAAATCAAGTTATAGTTTCACATTTCAAACAAATCCTTATATCTTTGGAGGGTATTAAAGAAATGTAAAAGGCAATCCGTTCAGCACAACAACTCTTTACAAAGGTAGTACTCATTAGATTATAGGTTTTAAACTAGATTTGTTATTATATTATTTAATTATATTTATATTTCACTGAAGCTTACAATGCTGAATTGCAGAACCCTACATTTGAAAACATAGACATGCACACTTACAACACCAATGACTAACTCTTTCCAGAAGCCAATATAAACCCAATCTAGGTGGGGGCTATGACCCCCACACCCCCCCTAACTATATATACTAACTCCAGGATTGCACTACAGTGGGGAAAAGGACATATACCTTTTACTTGCCTTACAGTACTCTGCACAGTGCCAGTACTTCACTTCAATGAAATGAGATTCAGTGAAATGAGTTTGCAATGAAACAAAGTAGACCTGTTCCTCTTCCTTTTCTGTAATTTCCCTTAGTCTGCAAAATTTTATCCTTTGTAACTCCTCTAAATAATTGATATTACTTCTTTCGCATATGTATTTAGCTTTTATTTCTATAGTGCTTTTAAACTCCATTTTCATTTCATCCTACTCACTGGCTATTGTGAGGAAATCACTAGGCCAAATTCAATAAAGCCTACACTAAGTGTACACTAAGTATACACCATTCTGAACAGACATCACAGACATAACACATAACTTCTTCCTCCTAATTTTAGTTTTCCTACTGATATTCTTGCAGCTTTAAATACTGACAGGGATTCATACAGGTTACCACGAAGTGTAGACACATGTACACTTAATGTAATCTTTCTGAGTGACTAGAAAAATGTGTTAAGAATTTTATTGAATACATATCGTGTATGCTTAGTGTATACTTAGTGTATACGCAGTCTAGGCTTCATTGAATCCATCCCTCTTTATCTTCCCTAATAACGTTAAAATAATATCCACTACCTGTTGCTTACATTCTTCTCTTTTTAACAGTTAAGTAGGTGCCAGTGTCACATTTTTACTTCATTAACTTTCTTCTTTAATTTAGTTTTTATTGGTGCATGATCTGAAATAGTTACTGGATGTTGTCAAAGCTTTCAATTAAAAACACATGCTCCTGAGAAATATGATTTCTTTCTAGTCTAGCCCAATTATTGTGCTTTTGGAAATAATATGCAAATTCTAAGTTCCTACTTCTGCATTCAACTCTTCCAAAGCAAATGAATTTCATATATTTTTTTAGAAATCTACCCTCTTTTGTTATATTTTCTCTTCTAGATTCCGTGTGATACTTTCTTACTATTGCAAATCCATTCATAAATATGCCCTGCCAAAAGCTAAGCATTTCTCTCAGCTAATTACACAGCATATTAAACTTTTAATAAAGCTAGAGTCTGGTGCTCAGTGTCTGCAAATATCCTGTATAATGGGGAAACAACAAGGATTTGATTGACAAGCACCATCTTCTAAGAACTAAGAAGTTACAAATATATTTTATTTTTAATGTGTTAACTGGGTAGCAGGGCTGGAACAAGGTCCCTATCAGCAATGACCTAGGTCAAAGGTAAAGTTTCACAATATGCTGCATATAATCATGAACTACGCATGCTACAGTGAGCTGCATTTCTAGAAACCACACGTTAAGGACTGTAGAAGAAATGTAGGCAACACAGAACAGAAAATCCAAGTCTACATCATAGCCACAAGTCTACAGTTATGATATACACATGTAATGAAATTATACTGAACTAATTACAGGAAAAGCTATGTACAGGTAGAGAAGCTAATCAGCACATAGGTTAAGTTGAGAGTATATTTTGGAAATGAGATGTTAAATAAGTTTAGAAATTAATAAATATAGGTTGGAGTGAGACAATATGATAAGGGAGATGGAAAAGGAACAGAAGGCTATTTATAGGGAACAGAAAAAAGGAGTATGCACAGAAAGAATTAGAGTGGGAAGGAAGGGGATACTTTACATAAAATGGTGTAAGATATATAAGTGAAGAGATAAGGGAATACACAAAGTAAAAGGAATGGGGGAAGTGTAGTGGAAATGTGTGAGAATAACACAATACTATTGGTACTTACAGTAAAAATTTACTGTGTAAAACTATACAATTATAGAAGAATCTGAGACAGGAGTAGATTGCTACCAGGACTAGAATAGTTGCCCTGCATCTCTAAAACACTGCTATTTGTTAATGTCATTGTTTAGTATTTTAATTTCTCCCTAAACTTTTTATATAGACAATCTCATCTAATTTCTGTAAGAAAGTTGCTCCGGTTTGCAGGGATCAATTTAATGAAACTCTTTTCTGCTATCAGACAAAGGCAACGTGTGGCTCATATGTTACCTTCACCAAAGAGCTCAGAATATAAAATGGCTACACTCTTCCTTCACATTCCTCCCCATCCAAACTGTTGTCTAATAGGGATCTATCCTCAGACAACTTCTCTTAATATATTCATCAACTATCTTCTCACTGGATTAACTAACTCCACTCTGATCCAGTACACAGATGACTCCACCATCATCTGTTCACTCCTTCTGTCACTGAACTTCAGCTCAAAATCCTTTGACATCTGTGGAAACCTGGCTTTTGAAATCAAACTGTGTCCTAACATCCCCCCCCCCAAAAAAAAAGAACATATGCTCAAAACAGTATCATTTAGTTTATTTTACTTATATTTCTTTAACAGGAAAGTCTGGCTGGGTCACAAAAAGGGTTGAGGAAAAAGCTCTAACTATTTAACAAACATTTACAAGAGAAGTAGTTGAAATACATAATAGTAATAATAATAATAACAGTAATAATATATAGCATTTTACAATATAGGCTAAAATAGATTATTGTCATTTGGATAAGAGGAACATGCTTACATATATGGAGTGAAGAAAAGTAAACAGTTGCATTTTTAGTAGCTTACATGGATACTTTTGGAGGTAATTAACCGTGGACTGATAAAGGCAAGAAAAGTGATTAGTTACTGTTCAGTTATTCAGGATACTTGTATTAGGAGGAAACTTGTGTAGAAGATTTGGAGATGGAATAATCTGAGAGTTTGTCAGCCAGCTGTGATTGATGAAGTTGTATGTAAGTGATAATTTAATACAGGAATATAGTTAGGGCAGATATTGGGAGGTATATTAGGGCATATGAAGGTAACGAACTCAGGAGAGAGGAACACTGCCATATCCACTTAGTATGGAGGTATGATTTTAATTGGAGTTTGAAATGTCAAGAGTTGGAGATTTCATGAATAGGCAATAGAAGTGAGTTCCATTGTTTAGTCACATAGTATTAGTAGAGTCTTTCTGTGTGAATTAGGAATTGCAGTTGCAGTGTATAGAGGCTTTTCTGAGGATCTAAGGGGTCTGGTTGGGAAGAACCATGAAAAGAGAACACTGAGAGCAAGAAAAATGTATGGATATAGCAATAACCCACGCCTGGGTGTGGGTAATGCTGGATTTACTCACGGTTGGCGTGGTTTGGTCCCGAGGCCCGAGGACCAAACAAAGCCAACCGTGAAATACAGCATTACCCACAGCCAGAAGTGGTTATTGCTATTATATGACATTATTTAAGAAAAGAAACTATTACTTTTCTTAAATAATGGCATAGTATAATGCCTGTTTACTGCCCTTCCGCAGATGTCTGGCATCCGGCAGTTCTGATGTACTGCGCCTACGCAGTACATCACAGCTGTGGGCAAAAGCAATGGAGAAAGCAAGATCTCCGTTGCTTTTTTACTGTTTCTCTATGTTAAATGGGTTTAACATAGCGAGACAGTTTAAAATAAGCAACGGAGATGTCCGTTGCTTATTTTAAAACTGTCTCGCTATGTTAAACCCATTTAACATAGCAAACAAAAAAGCAACGGAGATCTTGCTTTCTCCGTTGCTTTTTTTTTATAACCTGTCTCTCTATGTTAAATGGGTTTAGCATAGCGAGACAGCTTTAAAATAAGCAACGGAGATCTCCGTTGCTTATTTTAAAGCTGTCTCGCTATGTTAAACCCATTTAACATAGCGAGACAGTGTTTTAAAAGTAGAGTTATACTAATGGGAAAAGTCCGGGCACGGACCTTTTCCATTAGTATAACTCGATTTACAATGTGCATGCTGGCCAATCAGCATGCACGTTTTGGGGGGGTCATGGTATAATAGTAAATAATTTAGTGAGCTTGTCAGGTGAATAGAGCTGAGGTAGTTACAAAACTCAGACCAGCTGATTTGTTTAAGCAGGTCAAATAGATGAATGCATGCAAGAGAGTTCATTGTGAATTTATCATTTCTATTGCATGTTTGTTCAAGTTTAGTGAATTGAGGTTTACGTAAGTTAGTTAACAGAGATGCAACAAATGTGAGGGTTGAAAGCAGAAAAGTTGAAGCTATGCATTGTCTGGTATAGTTTGTAAGGCACAGTTTAGATCTATACAGTCACACCTAGCTTTGGTGATTTTTTTCTTTCTCTTCTTTGTTTTTTGGTGAGTTCTTGTGAGTGAATATAAATTTTTTGTTGATCATTCATTGTGAGTACTACTAGTTTGGTAGTGGAGACAAAAGTGATGATAGCTCAATTTTATGAGATGATGGAGAAGCTGCTTTGGCTATTACTTGCTATTTTGATTAAAGAACATGCACTATACTTCCTTGGCATTGAGCACAAAATTAGTTGGTATTTTGTGAGACTGACAAATTGCTCATGAAGTGCTCCCCTTAGTTAAAAACTGTTAAACAGAGTATTAACCATCCAGTAAGTGATACTCCAGTGTTCACTTTAATGTTATAATAAAAATCAACACATTTACAACAAGTTACGAGAAACAAAGTAAGAGGAACAATAGATGTTAAGCACTTTCGTCCTTAAACTGTTAGGACTTCATCACAACCATTTTGTTCTTTAACAAAGGATAAAACTGAAGTTAAAATTGAATTTAAAATTGAACTACTGTCACATGCCTGAGATGCTCCAATCACTGACACATTACTATAGCAACTAAAATAAAACACCAGCTTATCTTTGATCACAAAAACAGTACCATTAAATTAAACTGGGTAGACTTGTTTATGTAATCTTATTCCATATTTTAACAAAGCTCTAAATTATGAATTAAAATATGAATATGCAAGAAATAATAAAATTAGAGGCTAATAGACCTGCACATTATCTCAGTATTAATCCTATTAAGGAGTTTATTTCCAAAAAGAAACCACAGTCAGCACCTGTGACCCTAGTCAATGAGGGACACAGGTGAAACCCCTGGGACAAATATGTGGTTTTCCATCCACTCATCAAGGTTGCGCTTGAAGAGGGTCTGTTTGACGTGTATTGCAAGTCTATTCCAGAGAAGGGGCAGCCTCTGGGAGACAAACCTGTCTCTCCAGCAGGTTTTTTTGATGTTGCATATTACGTTCAGGCCTTCTGAGTGGGTAATGCGCAGGGAGTTAGACTTACGGATATGGAGCATCTCTAGTAGGGCAGGGTCCGAGATTGCCTTGTAGGCGAGACACTGATCACCTCTTAGCAATCTGTACAATACCGAGTAGAGTGATAGTGATTTTAGCCTGTCCATGTAGGTCAGGTGTTGGAGGCCATGGATTCTCTTTGTGAGCTATTTCTGTGGCTTTTCCTGTTGGAGCAGGTGTTTGGAGAAGTACATACCAAACGGGGTGTTATACTCAATTATTGGTCTAATGAGGGAGGAGTATAGAGAGGTAATAACCTCCTTTTTTTACCTGGATGCAATCCCTTTACTTATGAGATGAATCAAATAAAAGGCCTTTCTGACCACTACCACTACATGATGGTCAAATATGAGATTGTTATCAACCTGAGTACCCAGGTCTCTCACCACAGTTTGTGTGCTTAGGGGGTTGCCATTGATGTGGTAATCAGTAGGGGCCATATTTTTGCCATATAGTTTGATGATACATTTTTTTTGCATTTAGCTTGAGTCCATGACTTTGGCACCAGTCATTTCTTGCTGTGAGACCCTCTTGCAGAATGGTAACATCATTTGTGGAGTCAGTGATAGCACCCAACTTACAGTTGTCTGCAAACTTGGTCAGCCACAGGCCTTTTGCCTTTGCCTGGACCTCTGAGAAGTGGATGTCAAACAGCAGGGGTCCCAGGACATATCCCTGGGGAATTCCACTAGTGACAGGTCTGCTATCGGAGGTGGAGGCACCTATTTTGACCTTGAGGGTCCTGTTAGGGAGCCAGTTGGTCACCCACCTGATGAGATAGGGATTTATGCCAAGTTATGTTAGCTTTTTGATGATGCCCGAGTGGGGGATTGTGTCAAAGGCTTTGGCCAAGTAAAGGTAAGCTGTATGTACTGACTTTCACTCATCGAGGGCCTTGGTGACAGTCTCAAAGAAGTCAACCAGGTTCAACAGGCAAGATCTGCCTTTGACGAATCTGAAATGGGTGGGGTCAAGTGCTTAGAGATTGTCTATGTCCTTGTTTATGAGATCCATAATAATATGCTCCATGGCTTTACAGATCAGACTTGTCAAGCTAATGGGGCGACAGTTTCCAAGGTCAGTAGTGGCAGCACCTTTGTGCAAGGAGATGATAATGGCAGTTCTACACTCTGCTGGAATGAAACCTGTACTTAGGCTGTGGTTGAACAGGGTGCTCAACGGCAAAGCCAATTCTTGCTGGAGATGGTGCAGAATACAGCCTGGTCCCATGGAAGCTATGTTCTTTGCCTTGGATAGGGTCTTTAACACTTGAGCTACAGAGATGTAAGGTGCGGGACAAGTACCAGGGATGTCAAAAGGGCCTTTGAGGGGGACAGGGGTGTGAAGTTTGCTCTCAGTAAGTGATACTGTTAACTGCTAATTCAGAACAAGCCTATTCTTTGCCATTTAGGTTCCTGAGATAACTGAAGAAGGTTGTGTGGTTTCCCTTTGTTTTGGAGGCTAGTTTCAATTCATAACTGGCTTTGGAGGTTTTCACCAGTGATCTAATTTGCTTGTTGAGGCTAAGGAGGCAGTTTTTCCAATTTGGAATTTGTTTCTTTTTACCCTTGGACAACAGTTTCTTCCTTTTGTTGTAAAGCCTGTTGATAGAGGACATCCACCAAACAGGTTTGTTTTTCCTTGAGGGCCAGGTTTTAGTTCTGTTGGGTATGGCTGAGTCCATGCAGTTGTACAGGTGTTTTTATACTGCATTGGCATACTGTTCTCTGCATCCTGTGAGGGGGGGGGGCAGTGGTGTGAAGCTACTGGTACCCTCCCTTAGGAGGTTGTAGTCAGCTTATGAGAATTATTTTTAGCTTGATTGTGGCTGGGGGGTTGGGTGGATAGAAACTTCTAATGAGACAGTTCGATGATTTGATCTCACCAAGCAGGAACATACTATGAGAGTGGTGCAGTGGTCACCCATGTTGGTTGAGAACCAAGTCCAGAATGTTATCTCCCTTTGCAGGTGATAAGACGATCTGGTCTACTGCGTTAGAACTGATGAAGTCAAGGAATCATTGAGTGAGTGCATTAGTGCAGGAATAGTTCACCTAGTCTATGGTGGGGTAGTTGAAGTAACCAAGGATCAGGGTGTTAGGGGGTACCCTGATGGAGTCAAGTAGTTCCAGGTAAGAGGAGTGGGTGTCCTGAGTAATGGGGGCGTCTATATCTGGCTATAACTTGGATGGGTGTCTTGCCAACTGTCAGTTGCACCTGGAGTAGTTCCAGTGCGTCATGCTGGCAAACCAGTCTGGAGGTGTGCTTGTCCTTAATGAAGATAGAGACTCCAACACCCTTAGTCTTCCCAATCTCATTTTGGGGTCAGAATGTGTGGAATGAGGTATAGCCTGTTAAGGCAGGGGTGCTTTCAGCAGCCCTGAACCAAGTTTCCATGACCGCATAGACATCAGCATCTTCCAGTGCAAGGAGAGCCTTCAGTGAGTGCATTTTCAGATTAAGGCTCTTAGTGTTAAGCAGCATGTCCTTCAATTTGCTTTTTGACAGATCTTTTATGTTGGAAGATTTGTCTTCATAGGTTCATAGGTTCATACTAGGCTATCTGCCCTGGGGCAATTATAAGCCTAGCCCGATTCTGTATGGCTTACGCCACCCCTTGATTTGAGTATACTGTGCCCTTTTTAAGGTTTAGTTTACTGTGCCTCTGTCTAATAGTGACACGGGAGTAATCCCTGGGACAAACCTACGATCCCCCATCCACTTATTGAGATTCTTCTTGAAGAGATTCAGTGAGGTGCTCTGCCTCACATGAACTGGAATTCTATTCCAGAGCGAAGGGAGCCTCTGGGTTATGAACCTGTCCCTCCAGCAAGTTCTATGTATTTCTGTGCTGAGGTTCAAGTCCCTCCAAATATAAATGTAAATATAAATATAAATATAAAACAGATGTGGGGGTACAATCTCCTCCATGTATGTGAATATACAATGGCTGAATTTTTGATAGAAAGTTATATGTTGCTAAATATAGTATTGCATTTTAAAACAATCAGTATTAATACAGAATAAATATATGCATACAATCAAATTAATTAATAATGGGAAAAATGTACTTGACACACCATCCAAAATTTTTGTTCAAAATGTTAACACAATTCATTATTGAAGATGATGGGCAAATATTACATTATAATAAACCACAGATCAAGCAAAAAAAAAAAAAACAGTTTATAAAACCATATTCAAAAGGGGTTACCCTCATAACTACCACATTGCATATTTCACAATTTACCACATTTCATTTTCACTGCAAGCATGACAGAAATGTATTCATTTAGTCCTGAGTAATTTGTGCTGTTGAACTTCAACTGGCCTTTCAATTCTTTATATGTGACAAAGCTTTCCCAGTTACCTCCCCTTTTTCTTTAGGAATTATTCCTAGAATACTAAATTTAAACTTTTTAAAAAGTGTGCATATCAATGGGTGCTTATACAGTATATAATTAATGTTAATATTGTACTTGCATTCATACAACCTTTTACACAGGATCTGTTCATTCTTCCTATGTAAAAGGTATGGTAATTTATGCACTTTGCTAAGTAAATCACACCCTTTGTAAGACAGTTCCCTTTCATTAAATGAATTTCAGTTCTTTTGTAAGTATCAAGTGTTATACTTGATGTTTCCATGACATACAGTAACAACATTGATTGCATGAATCACATTTTTTTATTGTGACCAATCTGATGTGTAAACCTTAAAAAATCTGTTGTTGAATTAATATAGGTAAAAATTCCAAGATATTTTCTTGAGGACCTGTCCTAAAAGTAAATAGGTTATCCAAAAACCTGGCATAAAATCTCCAGTTACTTTTAAAACTTGAATTCAAACTGTGTTGGTATTCCCTGCTGTACAATTGGCATATATAGGGGCAAAGTCAGCATCAATAGCTACCTCCTAAAGTTGTTGGAAATATTCTCCTTCAAAAAAAAAAAAAAATGAAGTTGTTCAAAATTAATTCCATCAGATCCAAACGTAGTTTTATAAGACTGTTTTCTAAATTGGTTAATGTTAACAAAGCCGTATGGGAATATTTTTGTTTAATCTTGTGTAGGAAACCCCATGACTCCTTTAAAATGTGGTGGGTGTTTGTAAAAATCAATGTCACTGTCCAATACGCAAATATTGCTAAAGGATATGTTTTCTAGCCTTGTTCAGCACTACTAATCTAAAAGGGGTTCCAAAATATTTTTGTGATTCTTTATAATCCCAAAAGCAGAAGGCATGATGGGATTTTTCATACTAAGAAATTCATATACTACAGATGAGATTACTGCTTGTGGTAAATAGTTATCTAGAAATAAATCAGCCTTCCTATATGCTATATGTATTTCATTCTTTGATACTATTTCATGCTTATTTTGCTCCTGGAGCATATTAAAAATCTAAAATAAATGATACAGTCACCACAGCCAGCTGAAAATAAAGAACTTTAATCAAAAACAAATACAAATGAAATACAAAAGAGGGCTTTCAGGCAAAAGTTCTTCTTCAGATCTTAAAAGCACTCAGCAAAACAACACATAAAAACACTAAAGAAACTACAAGGCATATCTGAAGAAGGGCATTTTTCTGAAAGCACTCATCTTTTGTATTTCTTTTTGATTAAAGTTCTTTAATTTTAAGATGGCCATGGTGCTTGGATCATTTAGTTTTATTTTACTTTTTTATACTTTACTGGGCACTAGCTGCTGTTGTGTGCTTTTCTCTTCATATTAAAACACCCTCTCCCTTGTCTAGTTTCTTAATCCTTATTTCTCTGTTAGATCTTAGGGTTTATAATGGATGTTCTTCTTCTTTAATTGGGTTCTATGTGCAGAATTGTGAGGATTTTTCCAAATTATATAAACTGTTTTGCAGCTTTTTTTCAAATATTAATACTAAACAGTTTATTATGGTTATGGGGGGGGGGGTGAAAAGTTGTTTTTTTTCTTCCACAGAACATCAGCATCATTAAAAATGCCTACATGTTCCTTGAAAATAAATAAAAAATTAAATGTTCTTGTATAGACTTTTAGTTCAAGTATAGTATCCCTGATGACCATACATTTGTGTGGCACAAATTTGATACCTTTAATGAACAAAGAAAAATGTCTTTTCTTAATTTATATTGTACTGTAATTAAATCTGTTAAAACCTCCAATGCTAAGTAAAATGTCATTGTGTGAAACCTGTATATTATCATTTGAAAGTTGTCCAGTTATTTTTAGTTCCTTTATTTTGCCTAATAATTGCTCTTCTTTATCGTCACCCCTACATTTTCTGCCCACTTGAGTTCTTTACTTCTATATAGTGAACCTCTTGAAAAGGGGTGGAGGTTATGTGGGAATTATATTGGGGTGAAAGTTGTCCATTGAAGCTTGATTTTCTAACCTCTCTGATCTTCTTGGTAGTACAGGAAATTCACCTAAACTCATATCACAATTGTGGAACAGGACAGTTTGTGATCTTCGTGGGGAATGAGATAAAGTTTGTTCATTCCTACAGGTCTAGAGGAGAAACTGTTACTATTAAAATATTGCTTTGATGTCCTTGGAAGTGGATATGCTGTATTGTTAAGGTAGGCATTAAAATCACAAAAAAGCTTTCTCTGTTTCTTCTGTAAAACTATTTTAATATTTTCCTCAATCCTTCTAAACATAGTATTGTAGTCAGTTTTTGACATGTCAAACACTAATTCATTAATGATCTTATGGTTCAAAGAGTTAATCTCTTCAAACACTTCTGAGATAAATACACTGTTCCTTTTAACAATAAAGTCTATCAGTTCACAGTTATGTCAGTCGAAGATGGTAGTAAGTTCTTCATAGTTACTACTTCCCATAACATTGCTGTTAGGAAACTTGTAAACTCTCAACCCTTCAGGAATTCTACTGGTCTTCATACATTCTTTTGTGGGTTACGAACCTTTAGTAATTTTCTCTCAAACATCTTAATTAGTTCAGCTAAAGTATAGTCACCAATAGCAGGGAGTTGGTAAGTTGAAT
Organism: Protopterus annectens; assembly: GCF_019279795.1. Classification (NCBI taxonomy): domain Eukaryota; kingdom Metazoa; phylum Chordata; order Ceratodontiformes; family Protopteridae; genus Protopterus; species Protopterus annectens. The sequence goes on along the minus strand of NC_056744.1, from coordinate 1,368,795,291 downwards.
TCTTAGTTTAGCCAGAAATACAGGTGATTATGTGGTTTGTATCTATGCTCATTTCCAGATTCAAGACCATGAATGTTGTCTTCAGCCAAGACAGATTCTCTCCATCATCTTTCAGTTGAGTCAAATGCTGCTTCCAATTGAGTTCCATTTATTTTGGACCACACCACCCTGTCATTGTTAGTGGGGGCATTCAAAATGTCTCCTAACCTGTGGGATAGGTTAGACACTTTTTAAATCAAAAGGAGGATAAGCTGGGTTTAATCTTCCTGACTGTTCACAGTTCTAGCATTGTTATTCAATGATAGTCCATCTGTATGAGTTGCAAAGAGAGCCATTTGGTTAAAAGAATCCATATTGAGATTAATGAAATGGTATGTTCCTTAGGGAAGCACTGCCGTGCCAAACTAAAAAAAAACAATAACTCGGCCAGTAAGCGTATGTCCATGCATCATAAAAAACTACTACTAATTCACAAATTGCTCACATAGCACTGCACTCAGTTAAATCCTCTTAATTAGGGTAGTAACCATACAGGAATTGATATACCAGTGTTCACTTTAATGGTATAATAAGCAATGACATATTTGCAACAAGTTACTAAAAACAAAGTAAGAAGAACAATAGAGATTAAGCTCTTTCATCCTTAAACCGTTAGAATTTATCAGAGCCATTTTATTCTTTAACAAAGGTTATACTTATAAAATTGAACTGCTGTCACGTGCCTGAGTTTCTCTAATGACTGACATGCTAATATCACAGCTAAAATAAAGCACCAGTTTATCTTTTGATCATCACAGTATCATTAAACTAAACGGTGTAGAAAAAATGAAATATATGTATAAGATCAAATTAATTAATAATGGGGGAAATGTACTTGACACATCATACAATATTTGTGTTCACAATGTTAACAGAATTTATTATTGTAAATGATTGACTAATATTACATCATAATAAACCACTGTTTATAAACCCATACTGGAAAGAGGGAGGCACCCCCATAAATCATCACCAACACATTGTATATTTCACAGTTTACTACATTTCATTTTCAGTGCTGGTATGATAGAAATGTTTTCATTTAGTCCTGGGTAATTTGTGGTGTTCATCTTCAATTGCCATTTCAATTCTTTATATTTGATAACATTGTCCTAGTTACCTCCTCTTTTGTCTTTAGGAATTATTTTTAGAATACCACATTTGAACATTTTAAAAAGTGTGCGGATCAACAAATGCTTATACAGTGCATTATTAATGTCAAATAAAGAACTGTTTGAGGAAATTAACACTTTGAACCATAAAATCACAAATGACTTACTGTCTGACATGATAAAAACTGACTACAATAATGTGTTTAGAAGGGTTGAGGACAATGTTAATATAGTTTTAGAGAAGAAACAGAGAGGTTTATTGTGATTTTAATGACTACCTTAACAATACAGCATACCCACTTCTAAGGACATAAAAGCAATCTTTTAATAATAACAGTATCTCCTCTAGAACTGTGAGGAATCAAAAAACTTTACCTCATTCCCCACAAAGAACAAAAACTATTCTTTTACACAATTTTGAAATGGGTTTAGATGAATTTCCCATACTCCCAAGAAGATCAGAGAGGTTAAAAAATCAAGCTCCAGTGGACAACTTTCTCCTCCAATATAATTCCCCACATAACCTCCACCATTTTCAAGAGGTTCAATATACAGAAGTAGAGAACTTGGGGAGGGCAGAAAATGTATGGGGGAGAAGAAAGAAGAGTAATTATCAGAAAAATCAGGAAAACCAAAGGAACCAGAAATAACTGAACAACTTTCACATGATAATATACTGGGTCTACATAATGACATTTTACTTAGCTTTGGAGGCTTTAACATCTTCAAATGAAGTGCAATAGAAATTAAGAAAATATTTTTTTTTTTGTTCAGTAAAGGTATCAGATTTGTACCACACAAACATATCGTCATCAGGGATACTATATTTGAATTAAAAGTCTATATTAGAAAACATTACTTTTTAGTTATTTGCAATGAACGTGTAGGCATTTTTAATGACACTGATTTTTCTATGGAAGAAAAAAACTATTTTTAACCCTCACCCCCTTAAACTGTTTGGTATTAACATATGAAAAAAATGCAAAAGAGATTTATATAATTTGGACAAATCTTCACAATTCTATGCATACAACCTAATTAAAGAAGAGAAAGCTATCTGTACATTACAAACCCAAAGATCTAACAGGGAAATAAGGATTAGGAAAGCAGACAAGGGAAGGGTTGTTGTATTTATAGACAAAATAGACTACACTAGGAAGATGTTTAACATGTAAGATTAGTATGAAATAGTATCAAAGAATGAAATAAACATAGGATATAGGAAGACTGATTTATTTCTAGATGACTGTTTATCACAAGGAGTCATCTCACCTGTAGAATATGAATTTCTTAGTATGAAAAATCCCATCATACCAACTGCTTTTGGGATTCTAAAGGCACAAAAAAATATATTTTGGATCACATTTTTAGATTAATAGTGGCTGCACAAGGCTTAAAAAACATATCCTATAGCAGTATTTGTAGACTGGTCCTTGAAAGACATTTTTTTCAAACACCCACCTTATTTTAAAGGATTCATGGAGTTTCCTACACAAGATTAAACAAGAACTCTTCAATGAAAATGTTACTTTTATGATGACAGGTGTATCAATTTAATTAGCTGTACACCGCATACTGTGGGCATTGAATATTTCCATACAGCTTTGTTAACATTAACCAATTTAGAAAGCACACTTATAAAAATCCTCTTGGATCTGATGGAATTAATTTTGAACAACAACTTCAATTTTTTTGAAGGAGAATATTTCCAACAACTTAAGGGTGAAGCTATGAATGCAGTACACGTTAATTTGGTAATGTACAGCTGGGAATACCAACACATTTGAAATTCAAGTTTTAAAAGTAAGTGGAGATTTTATGCCAGGTTTTTGGATAAGATATTTATTTTTGGGCATGTCCTCAGGAAAATATATTGGAATTTCTTACCTATATTAATTTTTAAAGTTTACACATCAGATTGGTCACAACAATAAAACTACTTAGATGTTCCAACTGCTTTAAAACTGAAGTTAAACACTACTTTCTGAACTCAAAAGCCCGTCATTGCCTAAATCCTCCATAATCTGCAATTTCCTTTTCTTTTCGCTACCTGTCTACACCTAATAATTCAATGACGAATCCGCACACTAGACAATACTACATTACACTACTTGGGAAAGATATGACATTATTTTAAATACTTAAATGTACTAGTCATATTTACTATATTTTGTTTTATTTTTATTACAATGATTCATTTCACATGATTACTGTATATGTAATTTTTTGCTTATGTTGTATTGCTGCACTGTTTTCCTTGGGTTTTGTATACTGCCTGCCATGTTATCTTTTTATGTTTGCATTGCTGGAGCTTTTCTCCGAGGGTCCCCACTGAAAATGTGTCATTAGCTCAGATGGACTAACCCAGTTAACAAATGTCAAATAAAATAAATAAATAAATAAATAAATAAAATGTGAGAATTTTTAAGGAAATTAGTTCTAACAGATGTGAAACAACTATTTACAGAAAACCGACTTTCTCAAACACATATTTATACTATCAAAGTGTCATCCTTACCATATTAAAAAAGCCTTATTCAAAGGCCAACTTGTTAGAGTAACAAGAATGTGCTATAACTCTGAGTTTTTCAAAATGAATATAAAACTGTTTATAATATGTATTTTAAGAGAGAGGATACCCTGAAAAACTACTAGACACAGCAGGGAAACACGTTTTAAACAATTGGGGAACTAAACATCGCCCAGTGATTGACACTGAATCTTTGACTCCTGCAACCTCTAACACTACAGATGACAGAATGACTAATTTTTCACATGCTTTGGTACTTGAATAATATGGTCAAAACAAGTCTGTTAAAAATATTATTATAAACAACCAAAGTATTTTTAAGACAGATGATGAAATTATTTTAGTAAGTTGGGTGACTAACCAAATTGTATACACAAAAGTGACATAATATCAAAAAACTTTTAGAACACAGTGTGATGACCCTCCACTTGTCCAGTAATCAAAGAGCCTCAATCCTCACCATTGGCAACAGTCGGGGATGTTCACTGAGGGGATAACAGGTACACACATAGTATTTCCAGATGCATCTTTCCTCATCAAGTGCAATTTCCCTTAACAGCACACGGAGACCACAGTTAGTCTGGGGATGGTTTCTCCCTCTTTCTCCAGATCCCCAATAAGGCTCCCTACTGGGACAGCTATATAGTTGAGATCTCAGCTGAGTGACCAAGCCAAGATCTCCAGCATCCTCTCTGTTCAACCAGTGCTTCGTGTCCCTGCCCAAGTAGCTAACGCACACACTCTCTGAGGTTTGATTTACACACACACACACACACACACACACACACACACACACACACACACACACACACACACACATACACACACACACACATGGGAAAGGCTGGCACAGGTTTAGTAGCTATGCCCCCTTCTGCCCAGACTATAAGGTAGGTTTCCCTGCCACTAGTCACTCCTACCAGCTACCTTAAGGCTCTTCCTAGGGTAGCCAATATACTGAGAGATATTAATATTAATACAAATGGTAGTTTGACCAAGAGCATGGCTATTAGGAGTGACCCACACAGTGTCACCAAATAAATATGCAAGTACTCTCAAAACTTAAATATCTCTACGCAAATCAGCCACAATGAAAGGTTTATATATATTTAATAATAAATAATAAAAGAACAAACCAATACTAAATATATATTCACAGTGGCATCAGAGTTCAAAACCACAGGAACTATTTAAAACAACATTGTAGGACAGTCTAAAATAAATAAATAGAAATATCTAAACTAAGTTTCACTATATTCCTACCTATATCTAAGAGAAATATACTATTCCCTTGTAACTTACTTACTATAGAGCAATGCAGATGTGGTGAATGAGTCTTATTGTTGTCAGGTCAAAGACAGACTACAGAGTGCTCTGTCTCACTAAGAGACTTGTCAAAATAATATATCAAATATTACTGCTGGGCTAGCTTGCAAAATGACATAATTTCTGGTCATCTGACTTTTAGTCCCTAGGCCAAAACCACATTGCTAGATGCTGGCAGCATTTAGCATCTACCTGTAAAAATATACATGCAAGGGCTTTTGCTCAGATGCTGGAAGTCATAAAAGAATTGCATTTTTTCATGGTTCAAAAGTAACAATTAGTTCACTCCGAGGAGAATACAGAAAGCTTCCTAGTATAGACTTTGTGTCTCTAGCTGCATTGACACATCAGAGATCCTCTTTACTGCGTAGTCTATAAAGTGATTTAATTTCAAATATTTTACTATAGTTTGCTGGACTGAGGTTAACCTTCCAGTTTCCTCTGATAAAATACATTTAAACAGTTACATTAGTGCATGTACATTTCTGTTCTCTTTCAGTAGGCCACACTGTGGATACATTTTAAAAACAGCAGTTTACAATTACCTTTTCAAAACAAACATCTGTACAGAGTTGTTTGATATACACGACATACAGTTCTAATAAATTTGTAACACAACCATCTTATATAAATGAGTTTGACATTCACAAATGACATATAATTATTTATAAAATTTCAGCTAGTGGTGCTGGCAGTATCTCTTTTTGTCACACACAGCCATTCCACTAATCATGACAGCAAATTGGGGGGGGGGGGTTGTGGAATCAATGTTGCTACAGTATGGTATGATTTACTTAGGAAAATGCATGAATTGCTCCCCCCTTTTACATGTGGAAGACCGAATGGACCATGTGTAAAAGGATGCATGAACACAACTGCGATATTAAAAACAAAAAAACATTAATGATGCACTGTATAAGTTGAGCTGCACACTTTTTAAAAAGTTCAAATTTGGTATTCTAGAAATAATTCCTAAAGATAAAAGAGGAAGTAAATGGGAAAATGTTATCAAATATGAAGAATTAAAATGGAAATTGAAAATGAAGACCACAGTTTACACAGGAAAAAAAATGAAAGCATTTCTATCACACCTGCAAAGAAAACAGAATGTAGTAAACTATGAAATATGCAATGTGGTGATGATGATTTTTGGGGTGACTCCCCCTTTCCAATATGGTTTTATAAACTGTTTTTGCTAGATCTGTGGTTTATTATGATGTATTATTAGTCCATTTACAATAATGAACTGTGTTAACATTCTCAACACAAATTTTGGATGGTGTATCAGGTACATTTTCTCCATTATTAATTAATTTGATCTTATATCTATATCTATCTATCTAGCTATATATATATATATATATATATATATATATATATATATATATGGTTTCACTTCATATCGTCGAAAGCTCATTTAATCAAATTTCAAAACAGCAAGACCAAATCATCGAAAACTCAAATCATCAAAAACTCATAACATCGAATCTCAAATCATTGAAAATTACAAAGTAACTAGAAATAACATCCCAGACACTGTTTATTATGTTTATGTAGGGGGGCAAGTCCCCCTGCACCCCCCCAAGTGGGGGGCTCTGCCACTCCCCCAAAATTAAATATACCAACTCCAAGGTCGCACTACAGTGTGGTTAGGAAATTACCTTTTCCCCCCACTGTAGTACGACCTTGGAGTTGGTATATTTAATGTACAGAGTGGGTGCAGGGGGGGCACACCCCCTTGCATAAACATAGTAAAAACTCTGTGTGATGTTATTTCTAGTCGCTTTGTAGTTTTCAGTGATTTGAGATTCGATGTTATGAGTTTCGAAGATTTGAGTTTTCTATGATTTGGTCTTGCTGTTTTGAAATTCGATGAAATGAGCTTTCGAAGATATGAAGTGAAACCATATATATATATATATATATATATATATATATATATATATACATATATATATATATTTTTTATTAATATTGATTATTTAAAATGCAACACTGCTTTTAGTAACACTTTCCATCAAAAATTAATCCATTTTATATTCACATACATAAGGCTATGCATCTGTTTTATGTTTATATTTACATTTATCATACTCAAAAATGAATTTTATAAACTACAGAAGTTTAATTCATTCTGTGACTATTTTAATTGGATTAGTATTGGGAGAACATACAATTTTATTAGCCTCTAACTTTTTTATTTCATGCATATTTTAGAATTTAATTCATAATTTACAGCTTTTTTAAGCAATGGAATAAGATTACATAAACAACTCTACACAGTTTAATTTAATAGTACTGTTCTGTGGTGATCAAAGATAAACAAGAAGTTATGTACCTACCATTCCATGTGAGTTGTCCATCTCACATTCATTCTGTATTGATGGATTTGGAAACGATCCTCAGTTCCAACTCGGCCATTTACTAAAGCTCGAGGTCTTCAACTAGCTTGTGGCTCACTCCCTATCCCTTGATACTGTAAGGGATACACCAGATCTTGTTTGCTGATACAGAAATACTAATATGCAATAAAATATACATATATAAAGAATATATACATATATATATATATATATATATATATATATATATATATATAGAGAGAGAGAGAGAGAGAGAAAGAGAGAGAAAGAGAGAGAGAGATGTTTGCTGTAAGCTGGTAAGCTAAGAAGAGGGTCAAAGACCATTATGTGCCAAATTGTAACCTCTTGTTCCTCCAGGAGCCAAGGGAAGGGGGTAGAAGGGTGGGATGTAAGAATGAAGGTGAGATGGCCAACTCACATGGAACGTTATGGTAGGTACATAACTTCTTTATGTGAAGTTGTCCTATCTCGCCTTCATTCTGTACTGATGGGACAGCGCCCCTAGCACCGATCTACTTGGGTGGCTCACAGGAGTATATTCTTTAGAACAGTGGACCCAAAGGAGGCCCCATTCCTGGAGGCCAAATCCACTTTGTAATGAGTGATAAAGGTATGAGGCCTTGCACACGTGGCTGCTGCACAAATGGTATATACTCATAATTTAGCACAAAATGCAGAGGGAGTGGAGACAGCCCTAGCAAAATGAGCTTTTCTTTTGTCTGGTAGCTGTTTATTTACTGATTTATAAGTGAATGAAATGCAGTCTGACAGCCACTTTGACAGAGTAGTTTTTGCTACAGGCAGACCTTTTTTGCACTCTGAAAATGATACAAATAGTTAATCCATTTTTCTGAATTTGTTTGTTCTGTATAGATAGAAATGCAACTGTCTATGAACATCAAGTTGGTGAAGCATATATTCTGCCTTATTGCCATACTTGGGGAAAAAACTGGTAAGTCTATGGACTGGTTCAAGTTGGAATCTGAACATACTTTTGGTAAAAAGGTTGGATTTGTTTGGAGTGACACCCTGTCTTTGTGAAACAACATAATGGGGGTTTAATAGATAATGCTTGTAACTCTGAAACCCTCCTAGCTGAGGTGATAGCCACTAGGAAAATGGTCTTCCACATTAACTTTAAGCCATATGATGATGAAGGTTCAAAGGGGTGAAGAATTATTCTGGAAAGTACAAAATTCAGGTTCCATAGTGGTAGTGGGGGCTTAATGGGTGGTCTCAAAAGGTTAGTGCCTCTTAGAAAAGCCTGTGATAGTCTGTGAGACATAATATTTTGTCCTTCATTCCCAAAATGAAAATTTGAGATTGTTGCTAATTGTACTTGAATAGTAGCTGCAGCTGCTCCCTCATTAAAAAGCTTTGTCAAGAACTCTAGGATGGAAGATATAGGTGTTGAATAAGGATCAATATGATTTTCTAGTGCACAGATTGAAAATCTCTTCCATTTACTGAGATATAATCTTCTTGTAGATGTCTTGTGAGATGAAATCAGGATTTGTTGTGCGGCAGATGAAAGTTTTTTTTTAGCCTGGCTATACTTGGAACTGGAACAGCCAAGCGGTCAACTTGAGGGTCTGAAGGGATGGATGGAGAGCTCCCAAAGAATGGATCAGGAGATCTGATACTGGGTTCAGAATCCAAGGCTGTTCCTGAAGATGAGGCTGTAGGAAGGGGAACCAAATTTGGTGAGGCCAGTAAGGGTCTATCAGAATTAAGGTCCTTCCCAAAACACTGGCTTTCTGAAGAACTTTGGGTATCACTGGAAATGGGAGGAAAACGTCAATGAGACCCAGGGGCCAGTCATGTACAAGTGCATCCCTTGGGGATTGCCCTGGAGGGGAGATTAGGGCAAAGTAGCAGCTGCATTTTGTGATCCTTGACTTGGCAAAAAAATTGCAACAAGGCTGGCCCCATTTTCGGAAAATCATTTCCACCACTTCTTGTTTCAGGGACCACTCATGAAGCATTAGAATTGCTCTGCTGAATTTGTCTGCTATCACGCTGGATTTACCCGGGATGTGCATTGCTATCAGAAAGCATTGGGAGGAAGTTGCCCACTACCATACTTTCAGAGCCTCTCGACAAAGGGAATAAGATTTGGTTCCTCCTTGTTTGTTTATATACCAAATAACTGACATATTGTCTTTCTGGACTGCAATTGTTCCTAATGGAAGAGAATGTTGGAATGCCTGAAGCACTGCTCTCATCTCTGGGACATTGATATGCAAATGGGCCTCATTATCCTGCCACATGCCTTGGGCTGTCCTTCCCTGATAATACCCCCCCACCCTATCTAGTAGGCATCCGTGGTCACTGTGGCTAGAGGGGATGGGAGAATGAAGGGACGACCTAAGGTCACTTGATCCGAGTGTAGCCACCAATGTAGGTCTCTCCTGCAAGATTCTGTTAGCATTATCTGATGCAACATCGGGAGTTCCTGCATGGACCACTGGGTGAATAGGAGCCACTGACAGATTTTCATGGGCATCCAAGCTAGGGGGATTATACTGATCGCTGCTGCCATCGTACCTAATACTTTGAGAACTGTCCTTACTTGCATCTTTGTTTTTGAGAGGAGGTCTCGATCCTGTGCTTGAAGGGTCTGTATCCTGTCTGTTGGAGGTTTTACCATCATTGTAATAGTGTCTAACTCTGCGTCTATAAAAACGATATGTTGAGATGGCAATAAGGGAGATTTTCATAGTTTATTGTAATTCCTAAATGAGCACAGAGATTCAAAGTGGTGACTCTTGCTTGTGAAAGTAGATGCTTGGTGGTGGTGGTTAGGAGCCAGTCATCTAAATATGGAAACATTCAGAATCCTGAATGCCTTGGTGAGCCGTAACCACTGCCATACATTTGGTGAACCCTCTGGGGGCTGTAGTAAGACCAAAGGGCTGAACTCAGAATTAGTAATGACTGACTCCCAGCCAAAAGCGCAGGTGATTCCTGGCTGGCCTGTCCATTTTTTATGTGGTAGTACACATCCTGAAGGTCTATATAGCACATCCAATTGTCTTTTCCCAGAAAAGGGAGTATTGATTGCAGTGTAACCATCCAGAACTTTGTCTTTTTTTTTACATATTTGTTCAGTCTGCTGAATTTCAGTATGGGTCTCCAGTCCCGTTTTCTTTGGAACTAAAAAGAACCCTGAGTAAGTCTCGGATCCTATCTGGTCTGCAGGAACCAGTTGGATGACTCTTTTTTTCTAGCAACTTCTGACCTGCTATGGTTGCTTGTTTCCTGTGACTGGGTGGAACATCCAGAATTCTTTTCATTAGTGGGAGTGGCATGGAAAAGGGTACAAAGTAACCTCTGGATATGATACTTTGTACCCACTTGTCTTTTATTTTTAGCCAGATGTCTGGGTACAAAGATATGTGACCCCCAACTGCCTCCAGAGAGGGACAAATGGGCCTCCTTTCAGGAACACTGAAAGGGCTTACCAAAAAAAGATTCTCGGTTGCCCTGGTTTTGCACACCCCCTCTGCCACATGGCTGGCGTCTTCCATTATTACTTCCTCCTCTGCCCTAGGAAGAAGGTTCACCACATGTGTCTTGAAAGGCTCTCTGGGATTTTTGAAACCACATTTTCCCTCCCTTTTGACCCTTGGGACAAGGTCTAGAAGGTGTGGAAAAATGGACTCTGATGGCAGAGAGAGTCTTTCCTTCCTGTTCACACGTGGTTAGTGTTTCTTTGACTTTAGGCCTGAACAGAGATGAGCCATCGAAGGGGGTATTAATGAAGGATGACTTGAAGGGTTCTGCAAAGTTACACAAGTGGATCCAGGAATGTCTTCTAAGGGCAATTCCTGAACCTGTCAACCTACTTGCTACATTGGCTGCATAAGAGATGAGCCTAATGGATGAGTTAACTAGTGAATTTAGGGTGGAGAGCTGGGAGGATACTTTATCTGCCACTCCCATAGCTACAGAACCCTGAAGAGTATAACCATGCTCCTTTAGGAGATCTCTCTGTAGCCTGGTGAAATGAGTGAGGTAATTCTGGGACCGTAGTGTTATGTTCACTGAAGAGAACATGCGCTTACTGTATCTGTCCATCCTATGTGACTCTGTTCGGAGGATGGACAGACATGGTAACTCCTTTTTGGTGGCTGCCGCCACCACCATAGCATCTGTGGGTACACCTTTTGTGAGAAATGTCTTGTATTCTGGGCCCCTGGGAACAATGCTCTCCTCATAACTGCAAAAGCACCCCTCCTGTGATCCAAGGAAATCCCCGGTTCCAAGAAATTGAAATATTTTTCTGGCACCACAGGAGAAGGCTCTGATACCGAGGTAGGAGCCTCGAAACCAATAAAATATCGGTCCGACTGTCCTCCCTGGACCCGAGCGGACAGTGTCAGCTCCTAGACACCTCAGATGGCATTAAGGTAGTCAGAGCATTCGGAGACGAAGATGCCAAAGTAGGTCTCGGCCCCAATGGCTCCACCTCTACCAGTTCCACACATTCCGGCTCTGAAGCCACAGTTTGGGTCAGAGGAGGACTCGACGCATAAAGGACGGGTCCAGTCAGTTCTGAAGCTGATTGGGTTGGTTCCGACATAATTTTGGCCAGCACCAGTGTCCTCAATAGTTTCTGCACCAGACAATCCATATCATAGTCTGAAAGGCTCCTGGAGGATCCAGAGGATGGGGCTGGAGATGCCACAGACTGTAGTATTCGTGACCTTGATGTAGGAGAAACCAGCTCCAATGCAGGTGAGCAGCTCCTAACTTACAACACCATCGGCCCTGAAACAGATGGAGCCGAGGTGGAAGCCCAAACAAGTTCAACTGATTCTGACACTTTTGATATTTTCTTGGATGGTTCCAATCCATCAGAAGATGTAGATGATGCTCTTTTAGAGCCTCTGTCTGATTTTTGAGCGGGAGAGACTAATTTTTTGGGAGAGCTTTGACCCTGCTGTAAAACTTCTGAAAATGTGAATTTAAGTAGGCCTTTGAGGATCAGCTTCTTTCATGAAGGACTCTTGAGCTGAAGGAGTGGCAAATTGAGCACCACTCCTGTAAATGCAGTGCCCCCAAACAATAAACACAATCAGTGTGTCCATCCGTAATGGACATTTTTTGAGAACACTTGGGGCACCTCTTTAAACCTGAAGATTTGGCCTCTTTAGGCTGCTTTGACATCCTTAATACCAAAACACTACAACACACACCAAGAAAAAAGGGAAAAAAAAGTTCCTCTAATTAAAACGGGCTCAATAGCTGTCTAAATAAAATCAGCTACAAGGAGATAACAAGAAGAGATTAACACACAAGCAATTCCAACAACTCTTTGCAGAAAAAAAAATAACACTCTGCTAAAATGTACAAAGCTACTAAAGATATAAAGGGAAAACCAGCCCTCTAATTAAAATGGGCTCAATATCTCTCTAAGTAAAACGTAAACACACACTAGCCTTAACAGTAAGCTGACAACAGAAAAAATATTTTAAGCAATTACTAAAATTATTTCTAATAACTCTAATAACAATTTCTACACTAAGTATATATATATATATATATATATATATATATATATTATAGAGAGAGAGAGAGAGAGAGGAGAGAGCACACTTTTAAACTAACATATGAAAAATCCTAAGTAGGGACAGGGGACTTGAGGCCTAATAATACTTGGCCAGATAAAAATAACAAAGCACTGTATATTAGGAAAAAGTGCTATAAATGTGCATAAAGAAAATAATAAACTATCAATATAATAAGACTGTGTAAAGAATTTTTTCAAAGTTTTAAAAGAGAAAAAAACAATTTCACTTAGCCAAAGCTAGATGAGGCACTCGATCTGTTTCAGCGGCAAACGAGATTTGGGGAATGCCCTACAGCATCATGGGATAGGGAGTGTGCCAAGAGCTAGTTGAAGACCTCGAGCTTTACTAAATGGCTGAGTCAGAACCGAGGATCAGTTCCAAACCCATCACTACAGAATGAAGGTGAGACAGGACAACTTCACATCTGGTGTTTTATTTTTGTTGCTATAGTAAAGTATCAGTGATTGGAGCAACTCAGGCATGTGACAGCAATTCATTTTTTTATAAGTACAGCCTTTGTTAAAGATAAAATGGTTTTGATAAAATTCTAATAGCTTAAGAACAAAAGAGCTTAGTGTCTATTTTTCTTCTTATTATGCTTTCCATAACTTGTTGTAAATATGTCGATTTTTAATATACCACTAAATTTTACACTGATATATATAAATTCCTGGATGATAACTACCGCATTACATATGAGTGACGCCTCCAGGTCCATTTGCAGTTAGCTCCTCTCTAGGTGTCAAATAGTGTTTGTTCATATTTGCATCAATAATTCCAAAACCATGCTATGTATGTTTTAAAAGCTTTCATCTTAAAGTGTACACAATGGCAAACTTCACTGCATTAATACTTGACCACTGTCTACTGCAATTAAACAGATATTAACTTTTTTTATTATATTTATATAGATATCATTTTCACATTTTTCCAAATATCTCAACAACCAACTAACACAGACAGAACTCCTTAGCCTCCTATGAAAGCTCTCCTCTCAGCTAAATTAATAAAATGCTGCTAACAGTATGTATGTAACTTGAATGGTTGCCGAGATATTGTAAGTTGTTTACAAATTATTATAAACGTAGTAGGTACTGTATTTACTATGGATTATAAAACTCAGTTTAATGTGTAGTGCTTAAAGAAATCTATCACTATATAGTTTATGCTGAAAGGTTTGCCATTTATACATCTTTCATAACCCCTAGGGTTCCAGAGATATGAAGATTTCTTTGAAATATGAGGACATGATTTGATTCTGTCAAAAGGCCCATTGAAAGTTACAGTGCAAACTTCCTGAGCATCATTGGAGTGAATTAGTTAAGAGTTTTTAACTGAATGCAATGCTATGTGAGCATTTTTTGAATTACATGTTGCTTTTTATGCTGCCCGGACACATGCTTAATGTTCGACTTATTTGTTTTTGGCTTGCAGTGGCAGTGCTTCCCCAAGGAACATGCCACTTCATTCGGGTCTACATTCAATAATCAAACTTTCAAAAGTTCAGCTGTCATATGGTCAATACCATATGATTGAATTTTTGAAAGTTCAAACGTTTTTACGGAGGTCTCCATACAGCGTGAAATGGGAAGATTTCCCTTTTCTGCACTGTAGTGCGATCTCGGAGATGGTATATTTAAAGGACGGTGGGTGTGGGGAGGCAAGCCCCCCTGCTTAAAATATTCAGGTAAATTATTTGTGTAGTTTATTTTTTTTTTATTAGATATTCGAACTTGTAAAAGTTCGATCATATGGTGTCAACCATATGACAGTCGAACTTTTGAAAGTTTGATTGTCTAATATAGACCCATTTCATTCATCTCAATATGGATTCTTTCAACCAAACAGCTTTTTTTGCTACTTATACAGATGGACTATCATTGAATAACAATGACTGAACTGAGAAAGTCAGGCAGATTTAAAGCAGCTTATTGTTCTGTTGAATCAACAAATGTCTAACCTGTCCCACAGGTTAGGAGAGATTTTAAAGGTGCTCATTAACAATGACAGGGTGGTGTGGTACAAAAAAATGGAACACAACTGGAAGCAGCTTTTGCTTCAACTGGAAGACAATGGAGAGATCCTGTCATGGCTGAAGACAGCATTCCTGGTCTTGAATCTAGACATGGGCATACGCACGAACCCCTAACGACCTGAATTTTTGGCTAAATCAAGAATTCAGTTTACAAGTCCCCTCCATGAATTCTGCTATTGAGGACTGTACTTTAGCTGAATTTATTAAGCTATTTGAGAGAAAATTACTAAAGGTGTGTAACCTACACTGTGATAACTGTTATCTAAAAGAATGTATGAAGACCAGAAGACTTCCTAAAGGACTGAGAGTTTATAAGTTTCCTAAAGGCATCATTATGGGAACTAGTGACTGTCAAGAAATTACTACTATGTTCAACAGACACAACTGTGAACTGATACAGTTTATTGTTAAGAGGAACAGTATATTTATCTCAGAAATGTTTGAGGAGATTAACACTTTGAACCATAAAATAGCTAAAGGCCTACTGTGTGACATGTTAAAAATGAACTACAATAATGTGTTCAGAAGGGTTGAGGAAAATGTAAAATAGTTTTAGAGAAGAAACAGAGAAAGCACTTAAATGATTTTAATGAGTACCTTAACAATGCATCTTGCCCACTTCCAAGGACATAAAAGCAATCTTTTAATAGTAACAGTTTCCTCTCTAGACCTATAAGAAATGAACAAACTTTACCTCATTCCCCAAAAAGAACACAAACTATCCTATTACACAATTCTGACATGGGTGGTGGTGCCTATTTACCGCTTCTATTGTTGGTTTGGACAAACCCCTATTAATTTTAAATCTATATGGCCCATGTAATTCACAACATTTGTTCATTTTAAAAATTTACAATATTCTTGCATCCTATAAGGATCATCATATTATAGTGGGTGGTGACTGGAATGCAGTTATAAACCCTGTAATTGATTGTTCCCGCTCCACTGTCACCTATAATCTTCAATCTACTCTAGCTATAAATGATTTGATGACAGAATATAATTTAATAGATCCCCTCCGCACTGTTAAAAGTATAAACAAGAATGATATATATACTTATTATTCTAAGTGCTATCATTCGTGGTCCAGATTAGACTTCTTTCTAATTTCAGATTATATTTCAAAATATATTGTGGACTTTACTACTGAACCCAGATTCTTTTCGGATCACTCAAGAATCTCACTAAAATTGAACATAAAACCCAATATCAAAAATAAAACTATGTTTAATAAGTGGACCTTAAATAATAACTTATTGTCAGATGAGGATATTTGCAAACAAGCTTCAGAAATCCTAAAGGAAATGGTGAATAGCCTTGAATCATCAGACATTCCTTATGACATACAATGGGCTGCATGTAAAGCATGATTAAGAGGTTTATTTATTAGTAAAGCTGCTTTTTTCAAAAAACAATACTTTAAGAAAGAGGAGTTCTTAAAATCAAGAATTTCTTCGTTGGAAAATCATCTTAGTCTGAACTATGATGCTACTTTAGAAAAACAAATTTTTGATTGTCAGAAAGATTTAATTCTACTTCACCAAAATAACCTCTCCTTAGCTGAACAAAAGCTACTTGCTTCATATTCAGAGTGGGCCCAGGTTCCATCTAAATTGTTAGCGAGAATTATTAAAGTTAACTTCAGAAATCCAAATATTACATCTTTATCTTATAATAACAGATTATATAATACGGATGAAGAGATTATTCAACTTTTCACCTCTCTTTACACTGAGTTATATTCAGGTTCTTCTAATTCTGTTAAAGATAATCACTCAAAATTCTTTTTAGACTCTTTGCAGTTCCCTAAACTTAATGATAATCAGCAAAAATTACGTTCTACCCCTATATCGGTACAAGAAATCTCGGATTCAATAGATAATCTTAAATTGGGTAAATCTCCGGGACCTGATGGTTTTACTCCAGAATTTTTCAAAACTTTCAAATTGGTAGTTCTTCCCTTTCTATTTAAAGTTTACAATCATATAAGAGTTAATGATATCTCAGATATTCATTGGAACACATCCAAAACCATTCTAATTCTAAAAAATAATAAAGATAAATCTGACCCAGTAAATTATAGACCCATTTCTTTAATTAACGTGGATATTAAGATTCTGTCATCTATTCTGGCTAACAGATTGAAACGGATTTTACCCTCAATTATCTCGTCAGATCAATCAGGTTTTATGTCTCAGAGACATGCTTGGGATAATACTTTATCTTTAGAGACTATACTTCATCTCATTAAGAAAAATCCAAACCCTATATATGCTCTGATTATAGATGCATCAAATGCCTTTGACAGAGTATGTTGGAACTTTCTATTTCAAACTATGTTATGTTTTAATATTCCTTATTCTTTATAAATTTTTAAAAGTTTTATACAAGAATATGTTTACTAGACTATACATTAATGGTCAATTTTCTGCTCGATAAAGATCACTAAAGGAACAAGACAGGGTTGTCCATTGTCCCCTTTTCTTTTCAACATTTATTTAGAACCTTTGCTATTGTTTATTACTCAAAATACTTTTCATAACATCCCTAGAATTCTTAATACTAATATTCATTTATCTGCTTTTATGGATGATTTAGTAATCTACTTCCAAACTCCATTATCTGATTACAGAAAATAATGAATTCTATTGATTATTTTTCTTTGGTTTCCAACTATCTTTTAAATTCTACAAAACTCATATTTTTCCCTTAAATCATTTAGCACACAAATCTTTTTGTTTCCAGACGATCATTTTCAGTTTACTTATAATATAAAATATTTAGGAATCAACTTAGAACACAATAATAAATCTTCCTTTCAAAATAATATTAATAAATTATGGAACTCTATATTGTCTGATATGGACAGATGGAAGCATCTAAACCTTTCATTTCTTTCAAAGGTGGCCATTATTAAAATGAATATTCTGCCTAAATTTCTTTACCAATTCTCATCATCTGATCAGATAATTTCAAAAAATTTTTTTGAGTCTGTAAATAAAGCTTTGGCAAAATTCATATGGTTCCCTAAATCTGTTAGAATTTCCTATTCTAGATTGGCATTTTCGAAGGACAAGGGAGGTTTGGGTTTACCTAATCTTTATCTCTAGTATTTGATTGTCTCATCCAATAAACGTCTCACTATCTCTAAATTCAATAACACTTCTTATCCAAATCACTCTTTATGGATAAAATTATGGTATAATTATGTCATTTCTAATAATTTAAATCCTGAAGCTATTCCCTTTATCTCTCTGGATAGTTTATTTATTAAAAATATATCTACAGTATTTAAACAAAAGATTAGAGATTTCCAAACCTTACTCAAAATGTGTAAACTAGAAAAGATCTCGCACCATGTTCAGCCAATTCATCTAAAAACAAATATATTATTGGACAATAAACTTTTGAACTTAACAAACTATCCTTTAATTAAAAATTTAAAAGTAGGAGATGTTTTGAAATATCTTGACTTGCCTTTAACTGACTGGCGTAAGTTATTGAAAGTAAACTGGAATTATTCACCAATTCTTACACAACTAAGAGCAATAATTAAAAACAAATTTGTATGTCTGGTCCCCATAGACTCACAATTGAAAAACCTTAACACGATTATCAAAATACTTTCATCATCTGATAAAATGCTCTCAAACTCATATAAATTAATTAATTCTTTAATGATGGACCACAACTGTCTTTTATCTAATGTTTGGTTGAATTATAACTCCCAATTGTCAGAATCTCAGAAAGTCCTGGCAATTAGACACACTAAGGAATTTATCCCTTTTAAAAAATTAGCATACACACAATTAATGATTAATAATGATGCCTACTTTACCCCAATCAAATTAAATAAATTTAACCCAAATAAGTCCCCTTCGTGTTCATGCTGTTCTCATCCCCAAGCAGACCTCCTTCATATTCTATGGTATTGTCATTTTTCTCACAGATTGTGGACATCTTTGAAAGTCAGACTGCAGAAAATGGGATATCAAAAATCCACGTTGATGTGGGAATTTGCTATTCTACATATTCCATTGATTCATCTTTCAAAAGTTGATATTCATGTTATCATTTTTATTTGCTCATTACTAAAACTTTATATAATACAAAATTGGATTGATCATTCTAAATTAAAATGGGTTACTTTCCAGAAAATGGCTTTTAAATTTATTGATGCTCAAAGATACTTAGGTGGGAGTCCAAAAAAAAAGCTATTAGAAAGGTTGTGTTAGAAAAGATTTTAAACATATTAAATAGTTAATGTTAAATTTTTTTTTTTTTTTTTTTTTCAGGTTGCCTAACTTGTATATAGTGTACATATGGTGTATGTTTTATTTCTAAATAATTTATCAAAATCTCATGAAGGTTGTTATCACTAGATGAATTGTTATATGTTCATTTATACCTTCTTGTTATGTATAATCTTTTAATTGTCTTGCTATTCATATAATTAATAAAAAATTTTTTTGAGAAAAAAACAATTCTGACATGGGTTTAGATGAATTTCCAGTACTACCAAGAAGATCAGAGAGATTAGAAAATCAAGTTTCAATGGACAACAACCCCCATATAATTCCCCACATAACCTCCACTATTTTCAAGAGATTCAACATGTAGAAGTAGAGAACTCGGGGAGGGCAGAAAATGTATGGGGGATGGAAAGAAGGGCAATTATCTGAAAAAACAAAGGAAATGATACGTGGGATTCCAAGATGGTGGACATCCTATAAACACCCTCTCCATGAGGCTCCTACCTAAATCGTCTATTTTTGGTCATTTAGCCACTCATCTACATCCAAGAAGTGAAACTTTAACAATCTTTTACCTCTTCAAACTACATCTACATCGATTTTGAGGTTTTTTGGATCCATACTGAGTGATTATATGCTGCTCTAAGTTTCAATACCTCCAGAGAGCTATACACCATGTGTATACTCTAGGCCTGAATAGGCACATCACAAGTTAAATTTGGGAACAGACTGCTACTGCTGCTAAAACATGTCGAGAGAATCTGAAAACATGTAGACAAAAAACCAGCAAAACCAAATTGTCTGCAATAGAGAAGGAAACTCTTTCTAAAAGACAGAAAATTAACAAACAGCTAGACACTTTTAAATCCAGTGCCAAACAGAAGCCGGAGGCTAACATTCATATGGAAGATCTTAAGGAAACATTGTTGCCACTACCAATGACTGTGCAAGGTTTCTCTGAGGAGCTTTCAGGCTGCGGTAATAAAATAAATCAGGCTATGGAACGTATGGAAAACATTGAACAGACTGCCAAAAATAATAAACTGCAGATCGCTTGATTAAATGAAGAATTGAGTACCAAAAACTCCACTTTAACGGAAATCCAGCAAAAAATCATTGATTTAGAAGCGAGGAGTATTAGCAACAATATTATAATAAGAGGTCTACCAGAATCATACAGCAGCAACCAGCTGATTGAGACCATGCTACAATTGTTTAACTTCATCTTAAAACATGGTAAACATGCTAGCAGTATTGTAATTGAAAGAGCTCATCGAGCCCTGCACACTAAACAGGAGACAAATACCCCGATTCAAGTCTATGTCAAGCTGCTGAACTTTCAAGATGTGCAAAGGATATTATTGGCGGCTAAAAAACATGGACAGATCTCTTGGAATGGACATAAAATAACCTTATTGCAGGATCTCCCAGTAGCCATTAAAGAAAAGCGCTGGAAGCTTTCCCCGTACTGTGCTGATCTTATTAAAAGAAACATCAAATTTCAAATGCGTTACCCGAATACCCTAAGCTTCACACACAAAGACGTTAAATATGCTGCAGACTCACCTAATGATGCAAAAGCTGCCTTCTTGAAATGTTTTGATAAAGCCCTAGATGCATAATCTCCTCTACAGGGAAAGATGTCTTGCTTCCTTTTCGTTAATTGTCGCTGGCTGAATTTGCCAAAATTTTAGCAATAATAACCTTAATCAACTTAAAACAATAAGAGTTAACTCTTATAATTTTAAAATATAAATCACTCGCTTATTGTGCCTGGAAATGTTTGCCAGACAGGAAGTGTCCCTCTAAGGAATATACCTTTCAGCTCCTGTTGGAAGGTAGGCATGATTTCAAGATACAACTCCTTGCCTACATTCCTATGCCTTCTGTTGACAGGACAAACACACAAACGGCCGAGCTGTTTATTTTCAATGCAAGACTCACCCAACTCAAGCCAACACGAGCAGTAAAAATCAGTCTAGCTCTAAAGTTAAAGAGCTCACATATTCAAAGAATGGGGACCTACAGACACTGGATCCTACCCAGTTTGGCTTTGTTAAGAGCAGATCCTGCCTCTTAAACCTGGTCGATTTCTTTGAAACAGTCACCAAGGCCATTGACGAGGGGAAGGTGGTCCACACAGCCTACCTGGACCTCGCAAAAGCCTTCGATACAATACCCCACTCGGGCATTATAGATAAGCTCACCAGCTTAAATATAAACCCCTATGTCACTAGATGGGTTGCAAACTGGCTCAAGGACAGAACCCACATGGTTAGAATTGCTGGAGCCATGTCAGACTCCAAACCAGTTACAAGTGGCGTCCCACA
The DNA here is from genome assembly GCF_019279795.1 of Protopterus annectens. Taxonomy (NCBI): domain Eukaryota; kingdom Metazoa; phylum Chordata; order Ceratodontiformes; family Protopteridae; genus Protopterus; species Protopterus annectens. The sequence continues at coordinate 1,368,773,727 of NC_056744.1, read as the reverse complement.
AGGCTCAGTCCTGGGACCTCTCTTGTTTGGTATATATTTCTCTGAGGTGCAGGCCAACACGGAAGGACTGTGGCTGACCAAGTTCGCAGATGACTGCAAACTGAGCGCCATAATCAACTCTCCAGCCGACACAAGCATCCTCCAAAAGGGCCTCATAGAAACAGACAACTGGTGCCAGAGCCATGGCCTCAAGCTAAATGCCAAAAAGTGTATAGTCATCCCCTTTGGCAAAAACAAAGCGCCCACAAATTACCACATAGGTGGTAATCCATTAAGTACAGAAGAAGTCATTAGGGACCTGGGGACCCAAGTTGATAGCAATCTCTCATTTGACAACCACGTGGCCAAAGTGGTTAGAAAAACATTTTATATAGCCCACCTAATCATGAAGGATTCACATCTAGATTAGGGAGGTCATCGCCTCTTTACTCATCCCTCATCAGGCCCATAATTGAGTACAATGCCCCTTTGGGATGTACCTTACCAGACACCTGCAGCAACTGGAAAGACCCCAAAAGTACCTCACCAAGAGGATCAAAGGGCTCAAACAGATGCCATATGCTGCCCAGTTAAAGAAACTCCAGCTCTACTCAGTGGCATACCGCCTGCTCAGAGGCGATCTGTGCCTGATGTATAAAGCCATGTCCAACCCGGAATTAATGGACATGCTGCACCTCAGAAAATCCAAATCCCATCGAGCTACGCTACCGAGAGACTTGAACCTCAGCACTGAAATAAATAGGACATGCTGGAGGGACAGATTCATAACCCAGAGGCTCCCTTCACTCTGGAATAAAATCCCAGTTCAGGTTAGGCAGAGTCCCACATTGACTCTCTTCAAGAGGAATCTTGATGAGTGGATGGGAGATCGTAGGTTTACCCCGGCTATCACTTCTGTGTCACTGTTAGACAGAGGCACAGTATACTAACCTCAAAAAAAGGCATAGCAAAATTAATTTAAAATGGGTGGCGAAAGCCAAACACACTCTGGCTAGGCTTATAAATGCCCTAGGGCAGATAGCCTAGTATGAATCTATGAACCTATGAACCTATAAGTAACGCGAGATAACGTACGTTTGGGGAATAAAATGAGAGCTTTTAATTACTGGTTACCATTCCGAAGATAGCTCTCATCTAAACAATCTGAACTAACACTTGATAATTGCTTATCAGCTGGAGATACTAAGGGCAAATAGCATAAACTGTTGGAACCCAGCTCTGAAATTAATATAATATGCAGCTCTTTCCATATAATTAATAATACTGCCAAGTATTAGGCATCTCTTAACCATTGTAAATCAGAATCTCAGTATATGCACAAGTAGTGCAAATAGAGCCAGCTATGAATGGCTCCTATCTTCTATTGATGCTTTTGTTTAATGAAGTTTAATGTGGCAACTAATGAATAGTGTTGCTACATTTTATAACTTTTGTGTAGCCACTTTGTATTAATAGTTGAGGTTAGTTAAAATGACAAGGGGGCTAGGAATTTTGGTCAGCCTTGCGTTAAAATACTAAGACGTGTTTTATTATAGTAAGCTATGTGCTGATATGACTAGATATTATTGTACTAAGTTTGTTACACCAGTCCTAGTCACCTTTTATCTTCTTGGAAAATATACCTTTGAGCATATATACACTAGTTTTTTCATATAAAGTTATATTCCTATGTTTCTCAGCTTAGATACTTTTCTTCCCAAACAATATGTTTCTTCTTAAGGTTTTCTGCAATTATATTATTGTTATCAATTAAGGTTTAACCAAAATGTTTTTACTCAGCAAACAGTGCAGTGGCTATTTTGTACTTGTTGTAGGAGAGGAATGGATTACTGTTAGAAGGGTAAGGATGATGACTCTAGGAATTGCACTGCTACTGTATATATGTTTTAGAGTTTTTAAAATGTTAAAAATACTATGTGTAATGTTATACTTCGGTTACACAACATATCAAATTGGTAAACAACTCATTGTATTTATGTGTATAACCATATTTCACCATACTCTTTCATATAGTTGGGTTAAGTGGGTAGGCACAGGATTGCTATTGGAAGAGTGTGTTAGTGCTACTGTGAACATGATACTCTTTCTGTATCTATTTCCTGCCCCTATATTCATATTCATTATGATTATTCTAATCATTTGGAGCCTTGTAATTCATAAATACCATGATAACAACTCGTTCAACAAATCAAACCCTGGGAATGTGGATCATAGATTCCTGGAATGTGAGGGGACTACAAGATAAAAGTAAAAAAAATCTACTGATGCATTTAATTTTTAAATCTGAAGCACATACATGTTTTCTACAGGAGACATACGTGGTGACAGAGGACTGGAAAGGTGTTTCAACCAAAAAGTGGATTAAAGAAATAGTTGCAGCTGGGGATAATTCAAAATCAAAAGGTGTAGCTATTATTATTAAAAAGTCTTTTCAGTTAACAATTTTAAATCAGTGCTCAGGTGAAAAGGGCAGATGGTGTTATTTTATAACTATTAATGCATTCAATAGAAAACAAACTCTTTTTCTTAATGTCTATGGTTCCTGTCAAAAACAACAGGACTTTATTTTAGAAATCCACAATATCTTACGCAATTTTCCTGACCATGAGCTTATATTAGGTGGGGACTGGAACGCGGTTACTGATCCTAGGATAGACCGTACTAGCAACCCCCGCTCTCAAAAATCTCCACGCATCAACTGCCTTAAGTGAACTAATGACTGATCTATGCTTAATAGACCCTATCTCATTTGGTGAAGGGCAAGAGAGGAGAGGCCTATACACAAATTTTTCCAAATGTCATAATAAATGGTCTGGGATAGATTTTTTCCTTATTTCAGAATCATTGGCAGAAGGGGACATTGGATATCATGCGGAACCGAGGCACTTCTCGGATCATTCTAGAATTATCTTAAAGCTACACTTTTCTACCAACTTGGCAAAAAGGATCAAGAACTGTAACTGGTTCTTAAATAATAATCTACTATCTAATTCAGAGGTAATTCAGGAAATATCTGGTATTTTAACACAACTAAATAATAGCATAGAAAACATAAATATTCCGTATGATATCCAATGGGCAGCCTGTAAAACACAGCTCAGGGGGGGTCCTTATCCAGAAAGCTACCTACTTTAAAAGAATTGCAATAGAAAGAGAAAATAAGTTAGTTGTGTATTTGGTAGATTTAGAAAAAAGTATCAAGATAAACCTGATCCCGATATTGAAAACCTAATAAATAATACCCAAAGACAACTATACGAACTACATCAACAAAATTATTCTATGTATGAACTAAAATGCATAGCCAGATATTCAGAATGGGCACAATTCCCATCCAAAGTCTTGACTAGTATTATTGCAATACTTCATCACCAAGCTAGGGTACTTAAACCAGATAACCAAATACTTGACCTTTTTCATCTGATCTATTTTGAATTATATGGCATGAATAATCAACAGCCTTCTTATGAAGAAATAACAGACTTCCTTGACAAGGTAACATTCCCTAAATTAAGTATAAATCATGTAGAATTCCTAAATGTTCCCCTTGAACTAAAATAAATACTTGATGCTATAAGGAGATTGAAAAGGGGCAAGGCACCCAGTCTGGATGGATACACTTTAGAATTCTATAAAGCTTTTAAAGTAATTTTATCACTAATACTATTGAAAGTATACAACCATATTAAAATTTATGGAATATCTGATTATCATCTAAATAATTCCAAAACAATTTTCATTCCCAAAAAAACCCTGGATAAATCCAACCCACATAATTACAGACCTATATCCCTATTAAATGTAGATATTAAACTTTTATCATCAATTGTAGCTGAAAGACTGAAGAAAGTTATGCCTCTCTTAATCTCTCTGGAACAAACAGGTTTCATGCTAAATAGACAGACATGGGATAATACTGTAACATTATACTCTATGCTACATCTCAATAAGGATAATAATAACCCAAAGTATAGATTAATACTTGATGCTTGTAAAGCCTTTGATAGAGTGAGCTGGAAATTCTTATTTACTAACATGTCCCATTTCAACATTCCCAAGAGTCTCATCAATCTTACTGAAAATTTATACAGTAAAACTTATACCAATCTCTACAGTAATAAGACCTTATCTAAACCTATCAGAATACTGTATGGAACTAGACAGGGATGTCCCCTATTGCCCTATCTTTTTAACTTGTATATTGAGCCCCTATTACTTTCAGTATCTCAAATCGCATTTCACTCCATCCCCAGAACTTTAAATGTCAAGGTAAGTCTATTGGCATACGCAGATGACTTAAATATTTATTTTGAATGCCCCATTTCAGACATTAAGAAACTATCTGATACAATAGATACATTTTCAAAAGTCTCGAGCTATCTAATCAATTCAAAGAAATCACTGATTTTCCCTATAACCATATAGGCCATAAAGAATATCTATTCACAGAGTCCCCATTCAGAATTAATTACTCCTTCAGGTATCTAGGATTATAATTTGATCGTACCTCTCAGTCTATGTATCAAAATAACCTTATGAAAGTATGGATGGGCATTTTACAGGATTTTCATAGATGGCAACAACTTAATCCGTCTCTTTTATCAAAAACAGCAGCTGTAAGGATGAATGTCCTACCTAAATTATTGAATCAATTCAACGCCTTAAATCTAGTCAACCCTAACACTTTCTTTCAAAAGATTAATAAAGAGATAGCTAAGTTTATCTGCTTCCCAAAAGCGAGTAAGATAAGCCATCAAAAATTATGCTATCTTAAGCTAAAAGAAGGTCTACGTTTGCCAGATTTCCATCTCTATTATTGGATAATATGCGCAAGCAGCATTATTTTAATCTCAAATTTTACTCAGAAGGATGATGCATGGTGCCCTCAGAAGGTTAAAATATGGCATAGTCATTACCCTTCTTAACAGTTAAAAACTTGAGTAGCTCCTCTATTAATAGCATTTTGAGGCAAAGAGTAAAGGACTTCCAAACTTAATAAAATATATGGAGTTAGAAACTACCCTCCCTTTTTTAAAACCAATTCATAAGAACCCAATATCAGATTAAACAATAAAATGATTAACCTATCTAACTACCCCTTAATTAAAGATTATATTGTATGGGATATATACAGGCATAAGGAGAAATCACTACACAAACTCAGAGATGAACTAAAACTTGGACAGAAGTACACTATCATTTTTCATCAAATTAGGGAACGTCTAACAACGGTAATCGTGGATGAACCCAACATTGGAAAAGATATATCTAATGCTATAGAAGTCATAAAAAGCTTATCTAAAAGAAAAAGTATGCTATCAAACACTTATAAATTGTTGACGGCCTCTAAGCATCAGAATGTATTACTTTTTTCCAGTTACTGGAATCAACATAACAGTGACCTCAGTGAAGACCAAAAGCTCAGAGCAATAGAATATACCATTAAGTTTTCCCCTTTTAAAAATCTAATTTATACACCAATGATGATTAATAATAACACTTATTTTACCCCATATATTTTAAATAAATTCAGTTCTAATACGTCCCCATCATGTTCATGCTGCTCATTTTCCCAAGCGGATCTCTGGCACATCCTTTGGTCCTGCAGTCACACATATAAACGTTGCTGCTCTCTCAAAGTTAGACTAGAAAAGATGGGTTATCAAAAGTCGACCCTATCATGGGAACTAGCGGTTTTACACATTACTGATCTCAAGTTACCTAAACTGAAATTTCATGTACTTATTATCCTATGTTTATTAATTAAATTTTATATAACCAGAAATTGGTTAGACCGCACTAAATTATCTTGGTGTGGCCTCAGTAACCTAGTGATAAAATACATATCCTCACAAAAAATATTTATTAATAACCCTAATAAACAAGAGTATTATCAGAAATTGTGGAAACTGATTTTTGATATTATTCAGGGTGATTAAATAATTGTATGAATTATTAAACCTAATGCTTTCACATCAACTTTGGAGATTATTGAAATGTCCCCTCCTATGATTATGATTTTTATTATTATTCTCATTATCATTTGTATCACTATTATTATTATCCCAAGCACGAGCCAATTATTTTCTAGAATTACCTGGTTTCATTTTCTAGAGTTCACAGTAGCACTATATGTATATATGGTTCTACCTCACTTCAACGACACGCCGGAACATCGACAGGGAAATCGCGAGCCCCAGAAGATCGTCAGCGCAGAAGACCGACGCGACGGGACCTAGAAGATCGACAAGCAGAAGACCGACCCGACGGATGAAAGCACCGACGCCGAGGATGCCGAAATGGGAAAAGGCTGTGTAAGTATGCGGTAGTGACGGACGTTAGGGTGCGAGTAAGGTAAGTGGGGATAGGGGTGGGTTAAGTGAGTTAGGGTTAGGAGCGGGTCAGGTAAGTGCGGTAGTGATTGTGTTTGGGTTAGGGGCGGATAAGTGAGTTAGGGTTAGGGAGCGGGTCAGGTAAGTGTGTGGTACTGATTGTGTTTGGGTTAGGGGGGATAAGTGAGTTAGGGTTAGGAGCGGTCAGGTAAGTGTGCGGTAGTGACGGACCTTAGGGTTAGGGTTTGGGTCAGGGTTGTAGGTAGTTGTGTATGTGTGGTTTAGTGTGGGTTTGTAGTGATTTTGGTGTGCTTGTGTTGTGTATGTGGTTTTGGACGGGAATGTGTTTTGGTTGTTGATTGTGGTGTGTGAAGTGTATGAGGTTTCGTGTTTGTGTACCGTCGGTTATTTCGTTGTCGGGCATGTGGGATTTCGTGTTTTGTACTGTCGGTTATGTGGTGTCGGTGATTGCGTTGTCGGTGTTGTGGTGTTTCGTTATGTGAGGTAGAACCATATATATATATATATATATATATATATATATATATATATATATAAAATGTATATATTTTCTATATAGTTTTTTCTTCTTTTTATTTTTACAGACTATGTTTCATAAGAGGAATACAATGCATATTTTAATGACTTAAATTAGTTTTTCATATTGTACCTAAATTTCTCCTTCTTGTATTGTTATGCTTTATTGTTCATTGCCTCTTTTATAAACCAATAAAAATTACTGAAGGAAAAAAAAAACAAAGAAACAAAGGAAACAAAAATAACTGGACAACTTTCACATGATAATATACTCAGTTCATACAATGACATTTTACTTAGCTTTTTCAGGTTCTATCATCTTCAATTACAGTACAATAGAAATTAAGAAAAGACATTTTTGTTTGTTCAGTAAAGGTATCAAATTTGTACCAGACAAACGTATGGCCATCAGGGATACTATACTTGAACTAAAAGTCTATACCAGAAAACTTAACTTTTTAGTTATTTTCAAGGAATGTGTAGACATTTTTAGTGACCCCGATTTTCCACAGAAGAAAAAAACTAATTTTACCCCCCCCCCCCCTTTAACCACTTGGTATTAACATTTAAAAAAAAGCAGGGAAAGAGATTTATATAATTTGGACAAATCCTCACAATTTTACACAATCAACCTAAGCATCGAAGAGAAAGGCACATTGCAAACTCTAAGATATACTAGAGAAATGAGTAGGAAACAAGATGAGGGAGGAGGTGTTATGTCTATGGACAAAATAAAGTATACTAGCAAGATTTTTAATATGCTCCAGGAGCAAGATAAATAAGAAATAGTATCAAACAATAAAATACACATAGCATATAGGAAGACTGATTTATTTCTAGATGACTGTTTACCATAAGGAGTCATCTCACCTGTACAATATGAATTTCTTAGTATTAAAAATCCCATTATACCATCTGCTTTTGGGATTCTAAAGGCACAAACATATTTTGGATCCCATTTTTAGATTAATAGTGCTGCTCAAGGCTCTGAAACATATCCTTTAGCAGTATTTTTGGACTGGACCTTGAAAGAGATTTTTCAAACATCCACCATATTTTAACGGATTAATGGAATTTCCTATACAAGATTAAACATGAATTGTTCAGTGAAACTGTTACTTTTAGAAAATAGACGTAATCAGTTTATTTAGTTGTATACCGTATATTGTGGGCCTTGATTATATCCATAGAGCCTTGGTAACATTAACCAATTTAGAAAACACACTTATAAAACTACTCTTTGATCTGATAGAATTGATTTTGACCAACAACTTAATTTTTTTTTTTTAAGAATACTTCTGACAACTTAAGGGGGTAGCAATGGTTGCTGCCTGCACATCTATATATGTGTACAGCTGCGAATACCAACACATTTTAAATTCAAGTTTTAAAAGTAACAGGAGATTTTATGCTACATTTTTGGATAACATGTTTATTTTTTGGGCAGTTCCTCAGGAAAAAATCTTGGAATTTCTTGCCTATATTTATTCAACAACAGAAGTGTTAAGGTTTACACATCAGATTGGTCACAACAGTATCAACTACTTAGATGTGAGAGATTTTAAAGAAATTAGTTCTAACAGATTTGAAACAACCAGGAAACCAACTTTCTCAAACACACATTTACACTTTCAAAGTAGTCATTCTTACCATATTAAGAAAATCTTAAAGACCATCTTGTTAGAGCAGCCAGGATGTGCTCTAAGTTTGAGTTTTACAAAAGTGAATATAAAACTGTTTACAATAAGTTTCTAGAGAGAGATTACCCTGAAAAAACTACTATATATGGCAGAGAAACAAGTTTTAAACAATCATGGGACTAAATATAGCCCATTCATTGACACTGAACCTTTGACTCCAGCAACATTTAACACTACAGATGACAGAATGAATAATTTTTCACATTTTGGTACTTGAATACAATGGCTAAAACAGGTCTGTGGAAAATATTATTACAAACAATTGAACTACTTTTAAGACAGATTAAATTTTTAGGAAGGTGGGTGATAAACCAAATTTTATATATATAAAAGTGGCACGAATATCATAAACATTTTAGAACACATCCATTCTACTAATCTCGATAACAAATGGGGGACAAAAAAATGTAGTTTGTACAACCAATGTTGCTATATCATGAAACATCAACTATAACACTCGATAATTACAACAGAAATTAGATTCATTTAATTAAAGAGAACTTTCTTAAAAAGGGAGTGGTTTAGTTAGGAAAGTGCACAAATTGCCCCCTTTTACATGCAGAAGACTGAATGTAATGTGTGCAAAATGATGTATGAACAGAGCTACAATATTAAAATAATAATAATAATAATAATAATAATACACTGTATAAGCACTCATTGATCAGCACACATTTTAAAAAGTTCAAATTTGGTATTCTAAAAATAATTCCTAAAGACAAAAGAAGAGGCAACTAGGAAAATTTTATCAAATATAAAGAAATGTACTGGCAATTGAAGATGAACACCACAAATTACGGAGAGCTAAATGAAAACATTTCTAACACATATGCACTGAAAATGAAATGTAGTAAACTGTGAAATATACAATGAGGTGGTGATGATTTATGTGGGTGAGTCCCCATGTCCAATATGGGTTTCTAAACTGTTTTCCTGTAGGTCTGTGGTGTATTATAATGTAATATTAGTCCATCATTTGCAATAATGAATTGTGTTAACATTCTGAACCCAAATTTTCGATGGTGTGTCAAGTACATTTTCCCCATTATTAATTAAGTTGATCTTATACATGTATTTCTTTTTTGTTAATACTGATTGTTTTAAAATGCAACTCTATGTTTAGTAACATATCAAACATTCATCCATTTTATATTCACATACATGAAGATGATTGTACCCACACATCTGTTTTGTATTTATATTTACATTTATCATACTCAAATTAGAATTTTATAAACTATAGTAGTTTAGTTCATTCTCTGACTATTTTAGTTTGGTTAGTATTAGGAAAACCCACAGTTTCATTAGCCTCTATTTTTTTCTATTTCATGTGTATTTATATTTTAATTCATAATTTACAGCTTTGCTAAAGTATGGAATAAAATGACATAAACAAACTCTACACAGTTTAATTTAATGGTACTGTTTTGTAGTGATCAAAAAATGGTTTTACAAACTGTTTTTTCTAGATCTGTAGTTTATTATGATGTGATATTAGTCCATCATTTACAAAACTGAATTCTGTTAACATTCTGAAAACAAATTTTTAATGGTGTGTCAAGTACATTTTCACCATTATTAATTTTATATTATACATATATTTATTTTTTCATTAATATTGATCGCTTTAAAATACAATATGTTTAGTAACACACACCTTTCTATCAGAAATTCATCCATTTTATATTCACATGCATGAAGGCGATTGTACCTACATATCTGTTTTGTATTTATATTTACATTTATCATACTCAAATTAGAATTGTATAAGATACAGAAGTTTAATTTGTTCTCTGACTATTTGAATTGGATTAGTATTGGGAGAACATACAGTTTTAATAGCCTCTTTTTTAATTTCATGCATATTTATGCTTTAATTCATAATCTGAGCTTTGTTAAACTACGGAATAAGATTATATAAACAACTCTATACAGTTTAATTTAATGGTACTGTTTTGTTGAGATCAAAGATAAAAAAAGAACTTATGTACCTACCATAACATTTCATGTTTGTTGTCCTTCATCTGGTCTTCCTTCTTGCTAGTTGGCTTCGGAGCCACTCAGCCAATTTACTATAGCTCGAGAGCTTTTACTGGCTTGAGGCTAACCCCTATCCCAACATGCCAGTGGTAGCTACCCAGATCTCGTTTGTAATAGCCCACAGTAGACATACATAGTAAAAAAACAATTTTCTTACTAAGCTCCTAAGCATTTAAGATAGGAAGGAAAGAGGAACAAAACAAGGCATGGTTAACTACCCTGGTATGTCAGCAGGAAACTCAGCCAGTGTAACCAATAAAGAAACTCCTCTCAAACCTCCAGGAAGGGGGAAGGAGGGGGTACGCAAGAAGTAAGGTGAGATGAAGGACAACAGACATGGAACGTTATGGTAGGTACATAACTTCTTTATGTTATGTTGTCCATCTCGCCTTCATTCTTGCTGGTTGGGATCGCGTCCCCAGCACCTGGTTCTTGGGTGGCTCACTGGAACAAACTCTTCAGGACCGTGGAACCAAAGAATGCCCTATTCTGGGAGACCACATCCACTTTGTAATGAGTGATAAAGGTATGAGGATTTGCCCGTGTTGCTGCTGCACAGATTGAATATAAAGGCAATTTAGCTTGGAAGGCAACAGAGGTGGCTAAGGCCCTGGATGAATGTTCTCTGGGCCTTCCTTTCTTTTTACGCAAATCATATGAATAACTGATTGTGTCCAACAGCCATTTTGATAAGGTCACTTTTGAAACTGGATAACCTTGTTTATTGTCAGCAAAGATACAAACAATTGGTCTGATTTTCTAAGGTCTTTGGTCCTGTGTAAATAAAAACGTAATTGTCTATGAACATCCAATTGGTGGAGTCTATACTCTGCCTTGTTGCCGTAATTGGGGAAGAACACAGGAAGCTCAATGGACTAATTTAAGTTATACTCTGAACATACCTTTGGCCAGAAGGAAGGATTGGTCCTAAGGGAGACTCTATTTTTGTGAAAAATGAGATATGGCAGATGAATAGACAAAGCATGTAATTCAGAAACCCATCTAGCTGAGGTTATAGCAACCAAGAAGAGGGTTTCCAAGATAGAAATTTCAGGGGACAAGATGCTGCTGGTTCAAAAGGTGGCAGAACCATAGAAGCTAAAACCAAGCTTAGGTCCCGGGGGGGGGGGGTGTAAAAGAGTTGTACCTTGTAAGAATGCTCTGCGCAACTTATGGGACATGATGTTAGAACCCAAGTCTCCTACATGAAAATTGGAGATGGCAGAAAGTTGAACCCTAATAGTAGCTGCAGCTGCCCCTCTTTCAAAAGTTTCAGCCAGAAAGTCAAGAATCTTGTGAACAGGAACAGTGAAGGGATCAGTGTCATTACTCTTCGCCCAATAAGAGAACTTCTTCCATTTACTAGTGTAAATCCTCCTGGTAGTGGGCATGTGAGAGGACACTAGGATGTGTTGTACCGCAGGGGAAATGTTTGGGAGCCTGGCTAAGACTGGAAGTGGAGGAACCAAGCAGTCAGCTTGAGAGTTTGGAGGGAAGGATGAAGCCCACCCAATTGATGCATCAGGAGGTCCGGAACTGGGTCTTGTATCCAAGGCTCCAGTTGAAGATGATGGTGAAGAAACAGGAACCATATCTGATGAGGCCAGTAAGAAGCAATAAGGATGAGTTTGCAACCCAGCGACTTTGCTTTCTGCAGTACCTTTGGAATTAGAGGGAAAGAAGGAAAGGCATAGAGTAGTCCCAGAGGCCAATCATGAACAAGTGCATCCCTGGGTGACTGTCCCAGAGGGGGAACTAGGGTGAAGTAGCTGTTGTGTTTGTTGTTGAGGGGAGTGGCAAAAAGATTGCAGCATGGCTGGCCCCATTTGTGAAAAATCAAGTCTGCAACTTCTTGCTTCAGGGACTACTTGTGAGGCATGAGGATAGCCCTGCTGAGCCTGTCCTCTATCATGTTGGATTTTCTGGGCATGTGTGTCGCAATCAGAAAACATTGGGAAGACATCACCTATTGCCATGCTCAAGTGCCTCCTGACACAAGGGGTAAGATCTGGTTCTGCCCTGCTTGTTGATGTACCATACCACTGATATATTGTCTGTCTGAATTGCAATGGTCTCAGTAGGTAGAGAGTCTTGAAGTGCTTTCAACCCCAGAAGCACTGCTCTCATCTCTAGAACATTGATATGCAAATGGTACTCGTGAGGTTGCCACATTCCTTGGACAGTCTGTCCCAGATAATGCTCCCACCACCCTATCTGGGAGGTGTCTGTGGTCACTGTGGCTACAGGATGGGTGTCTAGAAAGCATCTGCTGAGAGTCACCTGGGGGGAGACAAGCCACCATACTAGGTCCTTTTTGCAAGATTCCGTGATCAAGATCATGTGTGACATTGGTAAATCCTGGAAAGACCACTGAGAGAAAAGAAGCCACTGCAGAATCCGCATGTGGAAGCGTGCCAAAGGAACTAGTGTAATTGCAGCACCCATTGAGCCCAAGACTTGTAAAACTTCTCTTGCCTGAACTCTCATCTTTTTATGAGAAACAAAACTTGCTGATGAATGGTTGACACCCTGTCTTGAGGCAGTTTTGCTATTATGCGTCTTTTATCTAAGTCTGCCCCTATAAAGGTAGTAGACCAATAAGGCAACAAAGCAGACTTTTCATAGTTTATGGTGATGCCTAACTGGGAACAAGTTTGGATTGCGTAGTCCTGTGCTTTGATCAGTTGATGCTCGGTGGTAGCAGTGAGGAGCCAGTCGTCTAGTTATGGAAACACCTGGAATCCTAGATGCCTCGGGTGAACTGTGACCACTGCCATACACTTGGTGAACACCCTGGGGGCTGTGGTGTTTTCAAAATACCAGTGGCCAGCATAAAGAGTACATCAAGCACTTGTAAAATAAAAATCAAGTATAATCCACATGAAATACTTTATTCAGACCGGTTTCAGCTAACCAGCCTTCTTCAGTGAAAAAGTATTACATAATAGATGCATGATGTAACTATATATACACACCCCCAACCAATAACAGACATGGTCCAACCCAAAAATTGCAAGTACATTGAATATGTATATAAAACAATAAATGTAAGTTAGAAATATATATCAATAATACATATACATATGTAAATAACAAAATACATATGAAAAAGTTATTTCATACATATATATATATATATATATATATATATATATATATATATATATACATACATACAAACTGCATACATATATATATATATATATATATATATATATATATATATATATATGTATATATATATACATATATATATATATATATATATATATATATATATATATACACATACAAAAAATGTAATATATATATATAAATATATACACATATATAAAACACAACAGAAAATAACCCAATGGTCTGTGGTGTCCTTCATAAGTGGTCATTGAGTCCTGGGGAAAATAGCACTCCTAAATTAATGATCCAATATTTTTCTTTGTGATTAAGGATAGTGTGCCAGCCTTGTTGGTTACTCCTGTCTCCAATAATTCTATCTATTACCATAAACCTGAAATCAGCATTGGCATGTTTGATACTATGTCTGTATAGGGCATTCATCTCCCTTTTATTTCAGATATCACTTCTGTGCTCAGACATCCTAATTCTCAATGAGTGTGAAGTTTGGCCCACATAAAAAGCAGAACATTTACATGTGGCCAAATATACTATCCAACTGCTGGCACAATTGCCAAAGACCCTGAGATCATACACCCTGCTGGTGTTTGCACTAGTAAATTGTTTTAATTTACTCACAAACTGGCATGACCCACAATGTCCACAAGGGAATATTCCCAATAATTGATCCCCAGACATGGTCAATTGTTTGCATACTGCTACCCCACTCTCCTCATGTTTAAAGTGCGAAAAATCAGCACCTAAAGTTCTTCCATGTCTATAGGAGAATTGGAATCTGGGGCCCAAACATTCCCTAAGTTGGTCATTGGCCATGAGTATATTCCAATGGGTATCTAGCACATTTCTAATGATGTTATTATGTCCATAGGTTGTCACAAACCTAAGGTTTTGACCTGCTTGTGTTGGCCTACGCTGTTTGTACTCCAACAATGTGTACCTATCCTGAGCAGAACTCCAATCACTGGCAAGTGCAATATTGGACTCCCTGTATCCCCTATCCAAAAACCTGTTACACAAATCCTGTCTGGCATGTTCAAACTCCCGTGTAGATGAGCCGATTCTTTTAATATGCATAAATTGTGACTTTGGAATGTTGCGGATGGTGTGGTGGGGATGCATACTAGATGCATGGAGAAAGCTGTTGTATTATGATTATTTATAAAACGTCTTTGTACTAAGAGTATGATCCTTGTTCTTCTGGGAAGCTGCCCTGTTCGCAACTCCCTCAGCTGTAGGATCTTGCAGGCTATCTCCTAGCTCCTTCAGGAGATCCCTCTGAAGTCGTGTGAAGTGAGACAAGTAATTCAGTGACCTGAGAGTAAAGGTCACTGAAGAAAACATACGCTTCCCATACATGTCCATCGTATGAAACTCCTTGTTTGGTGGATGGACAGATGAAGAAATTTCCATAAGTTCCTTCTTAGTAGCTGCTGCCACCACCATGGCATCAACCGGGACCCCTCTGGAAAGGAAAGGCTTATCTTTGGAAGCAGTAATAAATTTATTCGGTCTCCTCGGAACTGGTTCCATGGTCTCTGGAGTGCTCCATGCCTTTCGACTCACTACAGACAAGAGTGGGTCAAAGGGCAGAGACACCCAAGAGGTGGAGGGTCGGGAACCAAATGCATCCAGGTAGACAGGCTCATCCTCAGAAGGGGCTAGGGACTTCCAGCCACCTCTCTGTCTAAGGATTTCCAAGATGTCTGAAAAGTAGACATCCTCAGAGGGGGACTGTGGGGACCCTTCTGATTCATCCAAGTCTGTATCTGAAGTGATAGACTCAGGGGAGTCTAGATGCTTCCTCTTACATCTCTTCTTCCAAGGGACCTCCTCTAAATGTTTGGGGGAGGTTTCGGAAGAGGTGGGGGGCACCCATTGGGGCATCCTGGAGCACAGGTTCCCTACGCTTGGAGGCAGGAGGAGGGTCAAAGACAGGAACAGGCACCGAGGGAGAAGCAGACAATGGAGCTGATGGTGGAGCAGTCTCAGACAGCATGCTCATCACCTTGAAGGCACCACAGTCCCAAGTCGAAGGAGCTGCCAGCTTCGAAGAGCCTGGAGATCTCCTGCAAACTGGGAGCGATGGCACTGAGGCCGATGTGGGAGCTGAGCTCACCTGCACTGAAGC
The DNA here is from genome assembly GCF_019279795.1 of Protopterus annectens. Lineage (NCBI taxonomy): Eukaryota > Metazoa > Chordata > Ceratodontiformes > Protopteridae > Protopterus > Protopterus annectens. The sequence continues at coordinate 1,368,757,855 of NC_056744.1, read as the reverse complement.
TCCAAAAGGGAGAGCAGGGTCAGACAAGGGTCTGATGCCACTTCCCCCCTCAGAGCCGGTGAGAGACCTTCGGCACCCAGATCCCTTGATGGACTGAGACATCGAGGAGATCGGAGCAGTTGTCAGAGCCGATAAAGGAGAAGAAACTGGAGCTGATGGTTCCACCACCACGACCTCCATGCACTTCGGCTCCGAGCTCAGGAGAGTTGGAGGAGGAACCGATAGAGAAGCTGGATGGGCCGAAAGAGCCAATTCCTTATGGGCTGAGCTTGATAGTAATTTAGCAAGTGCCTGTGACTTGAGGAGCCTGATGACCACTCTCTCCACATCATGATCCGAAAGCCTGGAGGACCAAGAGGAGTGCGAAGAGGACCGGGGACTGCTCACTCCAGGTTGCAGCAGAGGAGATTGTGGAGCAGAGCATATCAGCTCCAAATAAGAAGACCTTGGTCTCTTATGGGTCCAGACTAGCTCCGAGGACACAGATGGAGCCACCGGAGACTTAGCTTTGTCGGAGCCAATGCTGGGAGCCAACACAGTCAAAGGTTTTTCAGTGATTTTTGTCTGTTCTGAACCAATGGCTTGGTGTGTTTTTCAGACACTTTACCTGGCTGAGGACCCTGAGACGAAGAATCTTGAGGGTTCTTCAGAAGGCCATGCAAAATTAGCTTATTTCTTCTCTCCTGCAGGACTCTAGAACTGAAAGCATGACATATTGAGAAAGAGTCCTGCAGGTGAACAGCCCCTAAACAATATACACAACTCATGCCCATCTGTAAGGGACATTTTCTGGCAACACGAGTCGCATTTTTTGAACCCAGAGGGCTTTGACTCTTTGGACATGGTGATAATTGACAAAAAGAATTTTTCACAGTACTAGAAAAACACAAAGCTATAAGCTAACAGCACACAACAACTAACTACAACCAGGCTGTAATAGCTAGCCCAAACAACAAAAAAGGAATAACTTTTTTTTGAAGGGAAGAAGAAAAAGGGGGAGAGCCTTAAACTTAAATGGCGACTCCCTCAATAGGAGAGCCTCTAACTTAAATGTCTATCCCAGAAAGGGTGGGGAAAAGAAGAAGAACCCTCTAATTTAAACAGGCTTGAAGGGGAAAGCAAGGCCTGAGGAGAAAACGATGGCCAAAAACACCCACTATAAGCCGAGGAAGGGGTCGTTAGACTAACAGGGGATAGTATATACACTAACGAGTCAATACAACAACAAAACTTTAAGAAGGATAACGATAAAGTGAAAAAAGCGCAAAGTACTTAGCCTGAACCAGTAGTCGCAATCTTGATGCTGCAAGCGGCAAATGAGATCTTGGTAGCTACCACTAAACATGTTGGGATAGGGGTTAGCCTCGAGCCAGTAAAAGTTCTCGAGCTATAGTAGATTGGCCGAGGATCAGCTCCGAACCCAACGGTACAGCCTTTGCTAAAGAATGAAATGGTTCTGATAAAATCCTAGCAGTTTAAGGCTGAAACAGCTTAATCTCTATCTTACTTTGCTTTTTGTAACATGATGTAAATATAAAAGTCTTTCAACTTTTCCCAGTTAGAGGTTGCCACAGCAGATCACAGGTCTGCTATTGATTGGCAGTAGATTTTTATGGTGTCGAGTTGCCAGCCCCGCACCCAACCTTCATAGAAGACACACACACACACACACACACACACACACACACACACAGACACACAGACACACAGACACACAGACACACAGACACACAGACACACAGACACACAGACACACACACACACACACACACACACACACCTATCTGCATGTCTTTAAAGTTCACTCAATCACAGGGAGGACATGCAGACTCCACACAGAAGATGCTCCAGGCAAGAATCAAACCAAAGAACCCCTTACTGTGAGGCAACAATGCTGCCCTGCACCAGCGTGGCCACAACTTGTTGTAAATGTCAGTCTTTAGTATAGCATTAAAGGAAACACTGGTATATCATTTTTTGGATGTCCGCTACACTATTTGAGTTTTTAACTAAGGGGAATGCTACGTGAGCAATTTGTGAAATACTAGCTGTTTTCTATTTATTTGTTTTCTAGGAGAATACTTCCAATGACAACTTAAGGGGATAGCTTTCGGTGCTACCTGTACCTATATATATATATATATATATATATATATATATATATATATATATATATATATCTATATATCTATATATATATATATTGTCCCAAACCAAAAACAACGATGGATACTGACTGCAAATCAAACGAACAACGGAGGCAATTCCCAAATCCAACAGTAATTGCAGCAACTGTCGCACCAAGGCGTGCACGAAATAATAATAAGCAATCCGCTTGTGAAAACTCCTTTATTGAAACGTAAGCGCTTTCACGACATAAGAGTCGCTTCCTCAGACGTTAACAAATTTAAAACTTCCATCACTCGCATTTATAAAAAGCATCACATCCTGTTTAAAAACATCACATCCTGTGTAAAAATCAGAGTTACGTCTATTTCCTGAAGATACTGTCACATTCATATACTCAGACTACAGTATCAATTCACACATAAAGCGCCACATGCAGTATAGCGCATCACTCTTCAAGTAATACCTACATTCTGGCATATTAGTTGGGTTTACCCATATTCTCGGTTCAACACACCTATATATATATATATATATATATATATATATATATATATATATATATATATATATGTGTGTGTGTGTGTGTGTGTGTGTGTGTGTGCTAATTTGGTAATGTACAGCTGGGAATACCAATACATTTTAAATTCAAGCTTTTAAAGTAACTGGAGATTTATTGCTATGTTCTTGGATAACATATCTTTTGTTTGGACAGGTCCTCAGGAAAATATCTTAGAATTTCTTATGTATATTAATTCAATGACAGAATTTCATGGTTTACACATCAGATTGGGTCACAACAGTATCAACTACTTAGATGTGAGAATTTTTAAAGAAATTAGTTCTAACACATTTGAAACAACCATTTACAAGGAACCTGTGTTCTTGAACACATATTTACACTTTCAAAGTCATCATTATCAGATTAAAAAAAAAAACTTACTTAAAGAACAACTTGTTAGGCAGCAAGGATGTGCTCTAACACTGAGTGCTTCAAAAGTGAACATGAAACTATTTACAATATGTTTTTAGAGAGAGTCTACTAACAACTTACTGTTTGACATGTTAGACATGGTAGGGAAACAAGTTTTAAACAATTGGGGGACTAAATATCACCCACTCATTGGCACTGAACGTTTGACTCCAGCAATCTCTAACGCTAAAGATGACAGAATGCTTTGGTACTTAAAAACAATGGCCAAAACAGGTCTGTTAAAAATATTATTACAAACAATTGTAGTATTTTTAAGACAATTAATTTTTTAGTAAGGTGGGCGATAAACCAAATTTTACATACTAAAGTGGCATGAATGTCAAAAAACATTTAGAACACAACCATTCCACTATACACAATAACAACTGGGGGACAAAAAAATGTGGTTTGTGCGAACAATGCTGCTATATCATGGAACTTCAAGTATAACACTCAATACTTTTAAAAGAACAGAGATTCATTTAATGAAAGTTAACATTCTTAGAAATGGTGTGATTTCCTTGAATTATCTTCTGTTTCTCCTTTCTCCCTTTCCACTTTACTTAAAAAAAAAGAAAAAAAAAACTTTGCTAGAATCTCCTTGTGTTCTGACTGAGTGTGCTTCTCAGCTAATAAGCATATTTTTGGCACTTTTTAACTGCTCAGAGTTGAATAAAACAATAATTGAATTCAGTTCAGAATACAGTTTGAATAAATTGCAATTGTTTTTAGTGCTATTTTAGCTGCTTTTCTAAAAAAAAAAGTTTCTAAGCTTGTTTCCTGCCTTTCATGTAACTAGTCTAGTCCAGATACAGATTTGCTGTATCCAGCACTATTTGTAAGCTTCTGAGCCCCCAAGCCTTTCTGTGTTAGAGGGAAGTAGTTTCTGGCCCAGAAATTGTAGTTCATTGGCCGTTTGGGCAGTTTTTTTTTTCCATCTCTTTAAACTTTCTGGTCTAAAAGCCCACATGTGCACTTTTCCCACCTTTCCTGTAATTAGTCTAGTCCAGATACAGATTTGCTGTATCCAGGACTGTATGTAAGCTTCTGAGCCCCCCAAGCCTTTTTGTGTTGAAGGGAAGCCTTCTAGCTTATCAGTGGGAGTGGTAAGCACTAGGTAGTCTATCTACCACAAGAGGAGTGGTTTCTGGCCCAGAATTTGTAGTTTATTGGTTGTTTGGACAGTTTTTCCACCTCTTTTAACTTTCTGGTTTAAAAGGCTGCGTTTGCACTTGCTTCCAACTTTTCCTGTAATTAGTCTAGTCCAGATACAGATGCTGTATCCAGGACTGATTGTAAGCTTGTGAGCAGTACCAAAGTCTGCTCATCAATTTTTCCCTTAGATCTGCTAGTTCTGTCCTCTCCTGCACTTTTACTAGCTTATTAGTCTAGCACTTTACCAGACTTCTTGTAGCAATTATTGTAGCACACAAAAGTGCTACCAGCACTAAACGTTCTACAAGGAAACAGCTCCAGTACTTATTATTAATGCCCACCCCTCCAGGTATGTCTAAAGGTCAGTTTCCTGTGCTTTCGCCTATTAATTTGGTGAACTTGGGCATCCTGAGGCAATGTAGCAACTGCCTCATGTACACTGACAACCCTCTCCTCTTACCTACCAGCATTCAGACTTGCGAGAGATGCATTTATATATCCAAAGTGGAAGCCACTCACTCTCCAACCAAGACCGGAATAGCTGGTCAAGAGGAGAAGGTCAACACTTGCACCACACCACATGGAACACATAGCCCTCCAGAACACACACCAGCACTGCCTTCACTTAAAAACACAAACCACACACTCACCTTCGTGGAGGCTCTCAGTAAAGATCTAAATAAAGAGCAGAGACCTCCAAGGCAAAAACGCACTCCACCACCACAACACTACACTAATCATGAGACACACAACTCTCCTAAACAGTGTGCAACTCAACCAAAGCCCCTAAGGCAAAACAGCATACCCAACACACAAGTCATAGATGACTCAACAGTGAGGCACACTGATGTCCCACTCACTAGACTGAATAAGGAGAAAGTAACTGTCAGTTGCCTGTCAGGTGTCAGGATTCGCATGTACTCAGGTCCCTCAACAACCGGTACAAATAAGACTTTGTAATTGTACATGTGGGTGTGAATGACCTGAGGCGTACCTCCCTGGACTACATGAAAAGAGACACGGAGGAGCTCTCGGATTATGTAGCCCAGGTAGGTATGACCCTAGCCCTGAGCAGCATCCTACCATCACCCAGAATGATACCACAGTACAAGCAGAAAATGATTGATTTCAACAATTGGCTAAGTTCCTGGTGTCATTCTAAGGGGATCCAGTATTTGTCTGCCTGGGATGACATGACTGACAGACCTTGATGCTTTGCCAGAGATGGCCTGCATCTGTCACATCTGGGCTTCCGGATAATGGCCAAGGCTCTTGCCACCCCTATGGTGCCTTTTTAGATGGTATTCCAAAGACCAAATTACCACTGTAAGAGCTACAAACAAATGCAACTTGAGGGTCATGCTGCTCAATGCTAGAAGTCTAAATCTCAAAATGCACTCACTCGAAGCACTCCTTAAAATGGAGAACATCGACATTTGTGCTGTCACAGAGACCTGGTTCAAGGCAGCAGAAAGCACCCCTGCAATACCAGACTATAACTCATGCCACACCTTTTGGCCCCAGATCTTGGACCAAAGCTCCAAAGCTGGTGGTGTTTCCATATTCATAAAGGATGTGCACACCTCCAGACTGGTAGTCCAACATAACTCATCAGAGATACTTAAGGTGCAACTAACATTGAGTAAGACAGCGATTCAGATTGTAGCCTGCTATAGGTCCCCAACCATGTCCCAAGACTCTCAATCCATGTTCCTAAGCACTCTGGAGAATATTAGGGTCCAACCTAAGACTCTCATACTGGGTGACTTCAACTACCCCTCCATTAACTGGGAAAACTACTCATGTACCAATACACTTGCCCAACATTTCCTGGAATTCATTAATTCCAGTGCCCTGGACCAGCTCGTTCTTACCCTCACTAGAGGTAGCAACATCCTTAGCTTGTCATTACTAACATGGGTGACCATTGCTCTACACCAATAGTCAACTCCTCCCTGGTTAAATCCAACCACAAACTAATCACCTTGGAAATCCACATCCCTCCCCCCACCCCCACCCCTGCAAAGGTAACCACCATGAAAAACTTCTCCAAAGCTAACTTTGAACTCATAAAAGCAGAGGTAGCTAACTTCACGGGCACCTATGCAAATGGAGAATAGTTGCATAACTGCCAAATCATACACCAATGCGCTGTACGAACACATACACAAATTCTTGGATCTTGCCATACCCATTAGAACCAAGATGCTCTCCTCCAAAAAAGGAAGCCAATCTGGTGGTCCCCTGACATAAACAAACTCTACAACAGAAGGAAGAAACTGATACGCAATAAGTTGAAGTCCCAAGACTGGAAAAACTCCCTTATCAGCCTCAACAAAAGGTTGAGATCCATCATCAAATACTCTAAAGCTAGCTATGAAAACAGAATTGCAGCAGATAGTAAAGACAACCACAAGGCCTTCTACAGTTATGTAAAGAATCTCCACGGCAATACCCAGATTTGCTCTGAGCTACTGCACAATGGTACCTCCTATACCGAGATAACAGATATTGCCAATATACTGGCTGACAAATTCAGTGCCAACTTTACCACTCTCTTCCCCCAAAGAACCAATCACAATACCAGTAGATAACCAGGCACCCAGTATTACTGCTGCACAGGTTAAAACAGCACTGTCCAAGGCCAAGAATACATCTTCTATGGGACCTGACAATATCCCTGGCTGTGTTTTACAAGAACTATAGAGTGAACTAGCACCTCACCTGTGTGCCCTGTTCAATCACAGCCTCACCTTAGGCTTTGTCCCTGCCAAATGGCGCACTGCTACAGTTATCCCACTCCACAAAGGAGTAGCGACTACAGACCCTAGGAGCTATTGCCCCATTAGTCTGACGAGTCTGATATGCAAAGCTATGAAACCCATCATCATGGACCTGTTAAACAAGAATATAAGGGCTCTCCAAACTCTGGATCCCACACAGTTTGGTTTTGTGAAGGGTAGATAATGCCTAGGTCAACTTGGTCAACTTCTTTTAGTCATTCACCAGAGCTGTGGAAGAAGGCAATGTGGTTCATACAGCATATCCTGATCTGGCCAAGGCCTTTAATACCATTCCCCACTCAGGAGTCATAGAAAAGCTCACTAAGCTAGGCATCAACCCCTATATCACTAGGTGGGTTGCAAATTGGCTCACAGGTAGAACCCACAATGTGAAAGTAGCTGACTCCAAGTCAGACTGCCAACCAGTCATGAGTTGAGTCCCACAGGGTTCAGTCCTGGGTCCTCTCCTGTTTGGTATCTAATTCTCTGAAGTCCAGGCCAACACAAGGGGACTCTGGCTGACAAAGTTCACAGATGATTGCAAGTTGGGAGCTATTATTAACTCCTCAAGTGATGTTGACATCCTACAGGAAGACCGCACTGAGACCAATGAGTGGTGTCAGAACCATGGCCTTAAGCTCAATGCCACAAAATTGTGTCATCATTCCCTTTGAGAAAAACCCAGTTCCCATGAATTACCACATCGATGGTAGTCCACTGAACAATGAAAATATTATAAGAGATCTTTGAACACAGGTTGGCAGCAACCTCTCTTTTGACCACCACTTTGCCACTGTGGTCAGAAAGTCCTTCTATGTGGCACATCTCATTACTAAGGGTTTTGCATCCAGGAAGAAAGAGGTCATTGTCTCCCTCTACTCTTCCCTCATTAGGCCAGTCATCGAGTACAATGCCCCATTTGGCATGTACCTCACTAGACACCTGCAACAACTGGAGAGGCCGCAAAAGTACCTCACAAAGAGGATCCTAGGCCTTAAACACTTGTCCTATATAGACAGACCCAAAAAAACTCCAACTATTTTCTGTCTCATATCACCTACTTAGATGTGATCTCTGCTTGACTTACAAAGCCATGTCTGACCCAGCTCTGTTAGAAATGCTACATTTAAAGAAATCCCAATACCGCCACACCACACGCTCCAGAGACCTCAACCTTATTGCCACAATCAACAGAACGTGCTGGAGGGACAAGTTCATAACCCAGAGACTGCCCATGCTATGGAATAGACTTCCCATATATGTCAAACAGAGCACCTCACTGGATCTCTTCAACAGAAATCTTGATGAGTGGATGGGAAACAGAAAATTCACCCCAGGGATCATTCCAGTGGCTCTACTCAACAGAGGCACTGGAAAATAAGGTCGGGTGGCATGATGCCAGGGTAATCCTATCGGCTAGGGTTGTAAAGGCTCCAGGGCCATTAGCTTAGTACACATCTATGAATCTATGAACCTATGAATTATGGGGTGCATATTATGTCAGTAAAACGGTATTACAGTGAATGCTGTTTCGCCAACACATATAGAACAAAATCTGAAAAAAGCGAAAAAAAGAGGGAAAAAAACATCACTTGGCCTGAGCTGTAACATTGCCCTTTATCCCACTGTAGTGCAATCTCGGAGTTGGTATATTTAGTTAGGGGGGATGTGGGGGCACAGACCCCCATGTTGGGGGGTGTGGGGGCAAAGCCCCCCACTTTGTAATGTTTTAAGTGGTGTTTTGTTGGTAGAAATTGATAAATTGGGGTTTCGGTCTTTTAGGATTTCGGTCTATATGTGTCAGCGAAATGGCATTCACTGTAATGCCGTTTCACTGACATAATATAGACCCAAATTGTGCCCCCTTTTACATGGGGAAGGCTGAACAGACCCTGAGTAAAAGGATGCATGAATACAACTATGATATTTTTTTCTCTCTTAGCTATCGCCCAACTTATCTTATTTTTTTCTTCACTAGTAGAACAAATATATGCCATAATTATAAAAAGATTTTTTTTATCACTTTGCTGATAATCTATAATGTATTTGTGGCATTGGAGCTAAGTCTACTCTTGTTACAACCATCATGCCAAATACTTGTTGGAAAACTATTTCTCACTTTGAATGTAAATACTGTATAATAATGTGTTTGCTTATTGTCTAATTTTGTTCTGTTTAATTATTGTATCCTACTGTGGAGCTTTCTCCCCAGGTCTCTGATGAAAATGGGCCACTCAGCCCAGTCAGACTAACCCGGTAAGCAAATGTAAAATAAATTAAATGAATAATAAATAAATATTAAAAACAAAAAACATTAATAATGCACTGTGTAAGCACTCATTGATCTGCACACATTTTAAAAACTTCGAATTTGGTATTCTAGAAAAAATTCCTAAAGACAAAAGGTGAGGTAACTTGGAAAATTGAGCATAAAGAAATGAAATATGGTTTTACAAACTGTTTTTTGCTAGATCTGTGGTTTACTATGATGTAATATCAGTCCATCATTTACAATAATGAATTGTGTTAACATTCTGAACCCAAATTTTTGAAGATACATATTCCCCATTATAATTAATTTACACATATTTCTTTTTTATTAATATTGATTGTTTTAAAAGGCAACACATTGTTTAGTAACATTTAACTTTCTATCAAAAATCCATCCATTTTATATTAACAAACATGAAAGCAATTGTACCCAGACATCTGTTTTGTATATATATTTATAGTTATCATACTCAAATTAGAATTTTATAAGCTATGGAAGCTTAATTCATTCTCTATTTTAATAGGATTAGTATTGGGAGAACGCACAGTTTTATTAGCTTCTAACTTTTTTATTTCATGTATATTTATATTTTAATTCATAATTTACAGCTTTTTTGAACTATGGAATAAGATTTCAAAAACAACTCTACACAGTTTAATTTAATGGTACTGTTTTGTGGGGAACAAAGATAAGCTGGTGTTTTATTTTAGTTGCTATAGTAATGCATTAGTGACTGGAGCAACTCAGCCATGTGACAGCATTTCAATTTTATTAGTACAGTCTTTGCTAAAGAATAAAATGGTTTTGATGAAGTCCTAACAGTGTAAGGATGAAAGCACTTATCTCTATTGTTCTTACTTTGATTCTCATAACTTTTGTAAATGTTTTTTTTTTTTGACGAGGTAGTAGGATCATAGGTGGTGTGGGGAAATAAGATTGGAAATATTTGATTGAGAACATATGATGAATGTTAATATTACGGGTTAGATGAGATGGAGGAGAAATGAGGAAGATGAATGTTAGAGTGAGATGATGTAGAATGAAAGAGTTATATGAGTGTAGGAAAAGACATGATGCAGACTTATTAGAATCGTGATGACAGAGAAGAGATGCTGTATACTGCACTGGTATAACCATTTTCATATTTTCATGAATCTAAAAAATCTGACTCCCTTGCACAACTATCATATTCTTGCCACATAGCAAAACTGTGGAAGTGTCTTCCAAAATCCTCCCTACAAATAAATGCACCAAATACTTTCAAACAGGATGCAAAATAATTCCATCTTGACCCATGGCCACAACATACCTCCTCCTGCCATATATTCCTCACTGTCTCATCACTCACAGAACATCATTTCTATCTTGTCTCACACTAATCTTCTTCTTCTTTATCTTTATTCAAGGCTACCCTTTCCAAAAAATATATCACTATCTCTCTACATTCTTTTACGCTTTCATCATCCCAACCTGGATACACAATTAACATTACCTCCCTCACTACTTGATTGCCTCTCTATCTCTTAATATGGTATTTGCATAAAACTTTCCTTTAACATATGTGCATTCTGCAAAGTAACTACCAAAACTGCCTTTGTGTAATTTTTATAAAACATTACCTTTTAATGTATGTGTATTGAACAGTACAATTAACTCACTGTTGAACTCTTGATATGTCTCTGTCATAACCTTATAAATGCTTTTGCTTTAGTACATATTTTGCACATTGTTAAAAATAAAATAACTTTGTATATTAATCATGGATTTTTTTCTACTTGGGCCTCTGCTCTAAACAGATTTTAATTCCCAGTAAGATTTTCACTGTAACTAACTACCTAACTAACTAAATAAATAAATTGCTTTACAAAAGTGAGGTCTATGTAAATAAAAGACTCTGTATGTGTTAAAGGCATTATATTGTAATAGTCAGTAATGATAAGTTATAGCCAATTATAAAAAAGAAAACTTCAGTTTAAGCTTCACTTTATAGCACGTTTCAAGCATAAGTGAAAAAAATTAAACCCTTTTCATTAACTCAATCCAGTTTGATTGGCAGCTTGCATAAGTAATGTCAGTATGGCTTTCAGTAAAACCATTAGAGAAAAGTGAGGTTGCTAAAGAAGTTCTTAGTTAATCAGTGTCTGAAATGTAGTGTCAAGATCTCCCCTCCCCCATTGTTTGTCTATAATGAGGGAGCAGTCCAGACAATTCATTAAGCATGTGGCTTACAAAATAAGCACTAAGTTAACCCAGTTTTCCCCTAATTAAAATATATTTTCTTATTCATGTTTTGATTCAACAGCATAGCATATCCCCATTCCATTTTCATAAATGCTGAACACTGATTTGTTTAAAACTTTCTGTGGTAAATGCAAATTTCTGAAGCTCCACAATATCTGTACTGTATATACACATTTTAGTTATTTTCTTTCTGAATATGCTTGCAATCGTTTTTCACTGAATGTCTTTTTTCTCAGAACAGTTTCTGGCTCAGGTTAGTTTAAAGTATAATAGTACACTTAAATGCTGAACTGAAACCCATTCACATGTTGCAAACTTCCAGCCTGATGTAAATTTAATCGATTATTCAGGCATTTTGCTTCCACAGAAGTTATTCGATTAATTAATATATACTGATATGCATTTAAGCTTTATTTTTATAAATTAGTCATATTTACATGCAGAGGAATTACCAAAAAGGCAATCGTTATCTAAAGAAGCATCCAGCAGTTTGGCTTTCAATTCATCTTGTAGAAACTGAAGCCTCAACCAAACATAGTTTATAAGATATGAATCAGTATCAGCTGATTTAGATGAAGAATCAACTGTATCACATTCAAAGTTAATAGAATGTCTAGCCACTTGTGAGACCGAGTTTAGCATTTCTTGTAAGGAGGACTTCATTTTAGAGTCTGATACATCAGAAATCACTTTGGCCATATTCTCCAAAATGTAAAGCAAGTGTCAATTCATATGTATTTGATAGTTGATCACTCTAAATGACAATATGGTGGAGATGTAAATTGCCCTGACATATCTATCCATGACTCTACCATCGTTTTCACTGAAGAGAAGAACATTACTAGAAGGTAGCAGTGTAGAAAGTCTATCTGATTCCAAAGAGATCACAGAAGGATCATATTTTTTTTTTCCAAAAAGGAACTTGTGATACTAAGGTACTTTATACAATGTACCTACCTTCTAGGGGACAACAGTCTTGAGCCAGAGACGCCTACAAAAAGCTATCTTCTAGGGCTTCTAAAACCAGAGGTTTAGCAAAGGGTATGGGCATCTCATTGTTCAACAGTTTGCAGTACCTTCTTTATGTATCAGATATCTACTTGCATTCCCATTTAAACACTTCTCTCCTTTTATAAATGGCATTCCCAAAGGTAAGCTCTTCAAGAGGGGAATCAGAGGACAGGCTGTCTTCTACTTCAGATTCAAAGTGAAAAGGAGAATGTATTTGCAAAGTAAAATGAAGACCTTCAGTCTTTAAGTCTGAAAAATCATCTTCCCATGTGGGAGAATCCCTCTTTCTCTAATAAGGTCTAAAACCAGAGAAAAGAAGAAAATTGGAAAACTGAAAGGCCATAATAGCTTTAAGCAAACCTTTAGAAAAATGGAATCACTTTCTATTTGGATTACTCAGGGAAAGAAAGACAGTAAGTGGCGGAGAAATGTGTTTTATTTTTTGTTTTTTGTTTTTTCCATTTATTAGGAGCATGTAAGGAAATAACGTAGGCAGGAAACTTAGCAGGTCATAACTCAAAAAGGCTTCTTGGGACATCTTCTAGTACTATTAGCTGGTGGATTTCCACTATTCCCTCTGTGAGTGACATCTTCAGTTCTTCCTTCACAGCGTTATCTAGTCACACAGTTTGGATGTACCAGATCCCTGTACCATATCAGGCTAGTGTAGGATCCTAACATTGGGTACAGATACGACTGGATAGTCCAAGCGCAGATCAAGTGCTTCACTGGATATGTCTGACTCCAAATGACTGAGAGAAGCAGACATCTCAAAAGACTTGGCCTCTTCTCTTGATTTTAAAACTTTTTTTAGCCTGAAGGGGGATGTCTGAGCTGATAACTCAGAAGCTATCTTAACATGTGCTATAGCCTGAAGTTGCTTATTCTCAACATAAAGACTTAAAAAGTTGATACAGCTTCTACTGGTTTTCTCTACAAAAGATTTACAAATTTAAGAATTCTTATAATAGGGTTTAGGACCTAGGCAAAATAAATAAAAAGAATATATGTCTTTATATGGAATATGATGGCTACATTTACTTTCCCCTATTTACCTACCATGAAAAGAATAATTTCTCACAATATTTCAATAATGTGTCCCCAAAAGGACAGTTATATGCCAAAAATGGTTGTATCTACAGCTGACTGTATGATTAACAGACCATGATGGTGGTGAGGTCTTCATCCACTGACTGGAGGCCAAAAAGTTCTGATGGCTTTTCCTCTCATGCATCCCTTAAGCACTAGCATGTGGTCTTGTGCATAGGGCGATGTACAGCTCATCATGAAAGTGCCTAAGCTTTTGTAGCCTGGCCTGGTGTACCATAGCCTTAGCAGGAAATGTCCCATAAGTTAGGAATACTGTAACAGTGATCTAATGATGAACATCACCTTAAATAATTTAAAGAAAAAGTATTCCCTACTAGAGCTAGGAAACTGAATGGCAACAAATGCTCACAGCTCATGACACATTTCAAGGTTAAGCTACAGGATAAAATAAGACTTGGAATAAAAAGAAACACCTCTAAGACCAACAAAAATATCCAACTTTTTATATCTGCAAATATATTACAGAATAGCCATTATTACTGCATAATCTACATTTGTAAGAAAAAAATAAATCTTCACTAGCAACCAAAAAGAATTTTGAATAGACAGAAAAGAGTTAAATATCAAGAGAGGAAAATGTAAAAAGTAACCCAAGCACAAGATATACTGCCATTATAAATTAATTTAAGTACTCATTATGGGAATATAGAAGTCTCAAATTAAACCTATCTCCCCAACTTACGACAAAGTTAATCATCAACAATATATGAATTTTCTACTTTTAGAAACTTTCTATAAAAACAGCCAGAACTGCAGAAATTATCTTGAACTAAATCCTTGTTCCTCAGATTGGTGACCCCTGTACATGCCAAGTCATTTACAAATGTCTTAGGTGTATTTCTGACCGCAGGTACTTTGACACAATCCTTTAAACATGCTGTCAAATCCCCCTCTGGGCCAGTAATCAAGAAGCCTGAATCCTCACCACTGACACTGGAGAGGGATATTCACTTGGAAAAAAATATATACACTCAGTATTTCCATATGTAGACCCCTTTGTATCAAGCACAATTTCCTGTAAGAGCACATAGGGAACACGCTCAGCCTGGGGTCTGGGTTTCTCTCTCTCTCTCCCCAATAAGGGTCTTCACTGGCACAGCTGAAAGGTTAGGTCCTCAGCCGAGTGTCCAAGCCAGTCCTCCAACATCCTTTCTGTGAAACCAGTGCCTTATGTCCCTGCTCCAAGCAGCTGACACAAACACTCTTTGATATTTGATTTTCACACACACACACACACACACACACACACACACACACACACACACACACACACACACACACACACACACAAACTTGTGAAAGGCTGGCACTGTTTACCTGCTCTACCAACTTTGCCCAGAATATAAGGTAGATTCACTGCCACAAGTCAGTTACTATACAGCTCTTAAAAGGGTATCCAATTATACTGAGTGAAATTAATATTAATACAAATGGTAATGTTGACCAAACAGCAAGACTTTCACGAGTGGCCACAGTTATCACCAAATAAATATATGGAAATACTCTCAAAGCTTAAATATTTTCTAAAAGTATCAGTCATAATGAAAAGTTTAAATACATTTAATAATAAATTAGAAAAGAACAAGAAAATACTACACATCTATTTACAGTAAACATGACAGTTTCAACCACAGGAAATATTAAAATAACACAGATGAACAGATTCACACAGATACAGAAAAACAGTACTTAACTATTCTCACTATATTTTCTTGACTAATCTAAAGAGTTACTATTCCCTGGTTCACTTACTAAAGCAAGGCAATATGAAGTAGGTAAGGAATCCTTCTATGTCAGGTTCCAAGAAACAGACTGCCTAGTCTGACTGAGAAACGTCTCAATATAATATTTAAACATTATTTCTGGGATAGCTTGGAGGATGACATCACATCTAGTCATCTGACTTCTGGTTCCCACACTATCCCCTTTGGCTAGAAGCTGCCAGGATTTAGCTCCTATGTGTCAAACACACAGAGCTTGACTAAGATCTGCTGCAGCTCCTGGAAGTTGTAAAACAATTTTAACACTTCTACTCCTCCTACAGAGCTACTAAGTCAGGCGTCTCACAGACATTTCATCTCTGGCTGAAATCAGAATTGTAAGATACAATCTTTATGGCCTAATTTAATTTCAGCTATTTTCCAAGGTTAGCTGGCACTGAGCTCAACCTCTTCTCTTCCAGTATCCTCTGTTACAATATATACGTTTAAACAATTACAATAATGCATGTCCAACAGGTCAGACTGTTGATAGATTTTTAACACAAACAACTTTTCAAATATATTTTCAACACAAACATCTGTGCAAATCAGTTTGATATTCAGATAACACACAGTTCTTTACTAAATTCCAGCTTGCTGTTCTGGCATGTGTTACACATCCACTGCCGTACTTCTCCTAGCATATCTGGCAATGCTGCACATCATCACACATGCAGTTATTGCTCTTCATCCCAACATTTTCCATTCCCTTTTCCCCTATAAAGTTAGTTTATGCACAGGGCAAAACTCTGTTTTATTTCCAGCTCCTCTTCTACTAATTTATACTAACTCTGAGATTGTTATACCTCAGAGAGAAGGGAATACTCACAGAATTAGTGATCTCAGAAGTAGTGTGTCCCCATTTTCACCCTGTCAGTCTTGCTATTCCAAGACTTGCAATTATGAGTCTTGAAATTTAAAACTGTCATCTGCAGAAATGCATACTTCCATGCATATGCCATTTTTTGGCCATAGCTTTTCACCATGCTGTACAGTGGACCCACAAATCCAAGTTCACTAGTCACTCCTTATTATATGGGTTGCAATCAAGGTGCCATCCCTCTTCATCCATGCAACCAGCTCCAAATAAGGGAAAACTGACAAATTAAATGAATTACTTATAAATACAAATGTAGTTCAGTAGGTAAAACTCTTGCTGAGCAACATGACACAACAAGTCACAGGGTGGGGGGGTCGCTTCCTATCATGAAAGGGGCTACTTTTAATGCTGTACAGGGTTTTGTACTGTGGCCTTTCTATTCCAACTAATCTTCTCAAATACAAAAGCTCCAGATGACTAAATATGTTGATCTTTGCAAAATGGGTAACACAACATTACATACAAAAATAGATGCCAAAGTCCTTTAAAATGTTTTACAACATACATAGTTGATGTAGTAGTAATGAACTCTCCTTTAAATATGGGATAAAAATATCATCATGAGATTTGGCAAAAAGAACATAAATTATCATTACAAAATGAGTAGTGAAATCTTAAAAAAATGCCATGATTGTTAAAGATCCAGCGACAATGTCAGGCAACAATTTAATCTATTAAGTTTTTAACTACCAATGTCAGAAAAACATGTTACCCATCAAATTCTTAAAAGGCATGTCTAGTCACCATGAGAGGTGACGATACCCTCACTGATCTATGCCATTATTGGGTACAACACTACATTCTGCAGCCATCAGACAAGCCAGATGAAAAAACATAGAAAGAAAGAGCAATTCCTTACTAGAACATTTGAACTATTTAGAAAAGCTTTAGGAAATGGCATTATATTTTATTTATTATGCAGTACTTAGAGGTGAAAGCTACTCAGGCTACAAGACAACATTCATCCAGTTCTGGTTGAAAGCCTATGCCTATGCGTACTCACCAGTGTGAGGTTTAACATCAAATGGGGAATGTAATACTCAACATAAATATCAATAACAAAAATGGCCAATACACTATAGCATCTTTCAAGATAATGTTGTAATGTTGCCTTAAATTCAGAAAAAATCATTTGTTATATACATATGAGAGGAAAAGAAATGGAAAAAGTTATTGCACTCAATCTTTTTAAGGTCATTTACCTTGAAGCCTCGACAATTTAAGCCATGAATTTATAAAGAAACAGATGCTTGTGTGAGTCATAAAAAAAATCACTAAAAACTTTACAGTACAGCTGTACTGTAAAGCTTAGTATATATATTAGTGTAAGTTCAAAAGAATAAAATATAGAAATAGCTAAACATCACACTACGTAAACCAAATAATTAATTCA
Organism: Protopterus annectens; assembly: GCF_019279795.1. Taxonomy (NCBI): domain Eukaryota; kingdom Metazoa; phylum Chordata; order Ceratodontiformes; family Protopteridae; genus Protopterus; species Protopterus annectens. The sequence continues at coordinate 1,368,740,150 of NC_056744.1, read as the reverse complement.
ATAAAAGTATCCCATAATACATATAACATGATGTTTTAAGTCACTAAAATCTGACAAAAAGAATTCAGAACTAGTAGACCACGACTACAGAATTAACTTTTAAAGGTATTCATTTGCTGTGGGGGAATTCACTCATAAAATGTACTTTTACAGTTATTCATTTACACAGGGGTCCGAATGGAGAAATGAAAAGTCAGCAAGCAAAGGAGAGTAGGGGTCTCAGTGGAGAGATGAAAAGTCAGCAAGTAAAGGAAAGTAGGGGTCTGAATGGAGAGATGAAAAGTCAGCAAGCAAAGGAGAGTAGGGGTCCGAATGGAGAGATGAAAAGTCAGCAAGCAAAGGCAGCAGGGGCCCGAATGGAGAGATGAAAAGTTAGCAGGCAAAGGAGAGTAGGGGTTTGAATGGAGAGATGAAAAGTCAGCAAGCTAAGGAGAGTAGGGGTCCAAATTTACAGATGAAAAGTCAGCAAGCAAAGGAGAGTAGTAGTGCTGAAATTGAATTCAGACTCAGTCTTGGCGAGTACCTTCACAAGGTGGACTCTGTTTTCACAAAATCTCACCAAGCAGACACTGATATATAGACTGCATTTATATAGCATATATCAGGGACAGAAGTAGGTCAAAAACTAAAAAAGATATCTGGGTGCACAAGACCCAGGATAGACAAGTGCCCAATCCTGGTAGGCACACTGGTGCCAGGACTGGAAAAGATGACAGTGTAGAATCTTCAAAATGTGAAAACATTCCTACAATGGGGTCAGGCCAGGCCCAGTGGGAGGATGCCCCCCCTGTTGTAGAAGGAAGTAGCAGTCCACAAAAATCCCAAAAACTGATGATAAAGTGGACTATTGAGAATAAGAAATAAATTATGTATTGTTACTTTTATGCAAAAAAGCCCAGAATTTCCAGACACAAGATATACAAAATGATTAAGAGAGAAATTAGAGGAAAGAAAAATACTTCTGCAAGAAAAAACTGTCAGAAGCTTCAAATGAAAATCTATGTTCATTAATACAATAGATTTGTGAAAAACAGTATACAGATCAATAAACCTTGATCTCTTTGGAAAAAGAAGCATCTGAGGAAGTGCAGAAATATAAGCAACAAAACCAAGGGATATTTGAAAAGTATAAAAAAGAAATATGGACATGGGAAAGAAAGAGAGATTTGATATGGTGCAATATATTTGCAAAGGAGAAAGCCAAATTAACCAATGTAAAGAAGGCAGCCCCAAAGATATTTGAAGAGAAATACAGGCAAAGGCATCCAGATATGGAAAATTTCACAATAAGAAATAATATCACAAAGATGGAACATAGAAAAGAAGATCAGTAAAGTATACGTTAAAAAGATATAAGCTGAAGTTATGGAGTGCCTGCAAAGTGAAGGATTTGATGTAGAAGGTCTAAGACAGGTTACATCACAGCAGGATGGAGTAAGTCCCCAAAGCAGGGAGAAACAGGAAGATCAGGAAACATCTGAAGAAATATGGACATGGAAAAGAAAAAGAGATTTGATATGGTGTAATATTTATGCAAAGAAGAAAGCTAAACTAACCAATACAAAAAGAGCAGCATCAAACATATTTGAAGAGAAATACAGACAAAGGAATCCAGACATGGAAAACTTTACAATACAAAAAAAATAAGAAGACAAAGAGAAAAAGTAGAAAAGGAGATTAGTAATGGAGAAGTTAAAGAAATAGAAACTGAGGTTATGGAGTACCTGCGAAGTGAAGGATTTACTGTTGAAAATCTAATTCAGAAAGCACCACAACAGGATAGAGCAATGGATATCCAAATTAAGGGGAAACCAATGGCACAGGAAGCAATTGGTCAGGTGTCATATCAAGATAATTTGGAGCCTTTCACAGGAAACCGGTATAAGTGTTCACTTGAAGCTAGACAGCAAGGGAAGGAACAAGAAACTGTGGAAGCTCTGATGCAGTCAATGTTGAGGAGTGATAGGCCAGTGAGTTCTCATATGATAAAGCAACGGATGGCACAGGATGAAACTGATGAGACTGTCATAGGAAGATGCTATATAACCTTCTATAGAATGCCCACAGGAACTAAAAAACAAGGGATGTGCCCTCAGTTTGGAACAAAATGAGCTAAGAGAAGAATTGCTTGATTTAATAGACATGGACAGATATATCAAGATCAATGAAAGAACTTGGAACCTTATAGAGGAACAGGCACTATTTTACTACAAATACTAGGATTACCATTGCCCAAACACATCTAATCCCCACACTGCTATACACAGCTCCTATACTCACTAACCTAAAATCTGAGGTACAAAGACTTGAATCCTGTTATAACAAAATAGCCAGATATGCTACAAACTTACCAGTCAGAACCTACCATTGCTTTGCACTCAAGCAACTTAGTTGGTTAGAGCTCCCCAACTCCTTCACCATATCTTATTAACCATGACCCATAAAATTCTCAATGAACCAGAGAAAACACCTGCATTACAATTGTTACTTCAACCCTATACCACTAACAGAACCTTACACTCCCCTAACAAGCATCACATAAAAATCAATGCATCCAAAAATCAAGCTGGAGACCCCCTGTTCTCAAATTATATAGGAAAAATCTGGAATATACTTCCAGATGACACAACTACCATTACATCCCTATTCCAATTTAAAAATACTCTAGAAACCCACCTACTAAACAAATGGCTGTGTCTTTGCTTTACCCCTGACTAACATCACTCTCTCTGTCTCCTATCTTGCACTTCCTCTGGGTATCCTACAATTTATCTAACTTCACCACCTCTGACTGTGTATTTCTACTTTTCCTGTCACTCTGTAAATAATTATTCTCTCAGTACTAACACTGATGTGGAGAAATAATACAACTTCTCTATGTGATCAATTTGACAATAGTTGTAATTATGAGTAATTACTTGAAGGTATGACATGTTTGTTTCTATTGCATTGTAATGTTTTTTGGACACTTACCTGCAAATTTGACCTATTCAATTGTCTTTTAATGTGTAGGAACTATGTTAGCCTAAATTAGTATCTTATCACTTTTCCATACCATGTATTATATGTTTGCTATTTCTGTATGTTCCACTGAAAAAGGACGTGTCCAGTCAGACTTCCCTGGTAAACAAATGTAAAATAAAGGTAAAATAAAAAAAATAATAAATAAAATAGACTGCAGAAGGTTATTAAAACCCAAAAAGCCAGACGTCTAATAAAACAAATGATCACAGTAATTAGGACTGTTCATAGAGATCCATGCAATATAACAGAAGTAAATAGGATATATTACTGTTTAGCTAAATTATTAACTGATAAAGTTCTACCACAAAAAAACACAGGGTAGTGAGAGAAAGGAAGGGCAGAAATCCAATACCATCATGGAAATATTGCATAAAGAAAATTGTAAAGCAATTAAGACAAGAAGTGTCACTGTCAGAAGACTATAGAAGAGGGAATAGATCAACAAAAATACTAAGAAAAATAGATGCGATAAAAGCACCCACGGTGGTGGTGCTGCGGTAGCATTGTCGCCTCACAGTAAGATGCTGTCCGGTTCGATTCTCAGCTAGAGCATCTTCTGCGTGGAGACATGCTTGAATGGGCATACCTTCGTTGAAGGCTGTGCATCAGGGCTGGTAACTCGGCATGTAAAAATCAACTACCAATCATTAGCGGACCGGAGTTCCGCTGTGGCGACCCCTAACCGGGAAAAGCCGAAAGACACAACAACACAACAACATAGATGTGATAAAAGCAATGCACAGTATTAGAACAGACTAGGATCTATCATGTACTACCGCAAATAACAAACTAAAAATTTCAGCACAGGTGGAAAAACTTAGAAGATACGAAGATAAATATAAAGGAGTGAAAATAAGCAATTTACTGATGACCCAAAAAGGCTTTATAGAGAACTGGGAAATACAGTAAAAGGAACTGAAAGAACATAAAAAAAGAAGAAATGGATATATTTTGGAGAAGTATCTATGAAGATCCTGTGAAACATAACAAAGACGCTGAATGGATAGAAGAAGTAAAAGAAAGAATAAGAAGTTTAAAGGTACAGGATATGAAATGGGATGAAGTAACAGCTAGACAGACTGAAACAAAGTTAAGAAAAATCTATAACTGGAAAACTCCAAGCCCAGATGCAGTACCTAACTTCTGGTTAAAAGTATTAACAACTTTGCATGAAGATTTAGCCATGAGTAAGAACTATTTATATGTGCACCAAGAACAGACACCAACCTGGCTAACAACAGGAAAAACAATACTCCTACTTAAGAGTGAACCTGCAAGCTACCCTAAAAATTATACACCACTAACTTGCCTTCCAACAATGTATAAACTATAGATGGAAATTGATGCCGACAGAGTTTATAGTCATTTAGAAGAAAATTCAATTATGGCAGTAGAATATAATTGCAATAAAAGAAAATCATATGGAACAAAGGGTCAGTTGTTTTTAAATAAAGTCATAGTGGAGAACTATAAAAAGGGGAAGAATCAAAGTATAGCATGGATTGACTACAAAAAAGCATTTGATAGTATCCCTCATTCATGGATAAAAGTGTGCTTAAAAATGTATAAGATACACCCCACACTGACTGATTACATTACAGTGACCATGAAACAGTGGCAGGCCACTTTGCAATTAAGCCATGATAAAGTACAAGTTGTTATTCCAGGGATAAAAATCAAACTGGGATATTCCAGGGTGACTCTGTCACCATTAATATTCTGCCTTGCCCTTAATCCATTAAGCTGTTTACTCAACAGCTTAGGCGATGGCTATAATTTGGCTCCTAGAAAAAAACAAAGTGTAAAGACTTCTCACCTTGTCTTTATCAATAATTTAAAACTGTATAGCTCATCAGATGAGGAAATGAAAACACAACTGCAAGTTGACAAAACTTTTTCAGATGCTATAAGAATGTCATTTGATCTTGATAAATGTGCAAAAACAACCTTTAAAGCAAGAAAACCGCAATGCCAGGAAAACATCAGTTTGGGACAAGAATGTGATATAAAAGAACTTGAGCAAGGAGTGTATAAATATTTGGAAACTGATGAAGGAGCAACAATAAAACATGAACAAATGTGAATAAAACTTAGTAAGGAGTACTTTAGAAGAGTTAAATTAATCCCGAAAACAACACTGACATCTAGGAACAAAATTCAGGCTATAAACCAATTTGCTCTTCCTGTCCTAACTTACAGTTTTGGAGTGATTGACTGGCCCCAAAATGTGTTGGCTAGATTAGATAGGAAAACAAGAAGGATGCTTCATGCTCACAAAATGATTTATAAAAATCAGTGCATACCAAGATTATATATTCCCCATTGTGAAGGAGGGATGAGCCTCCTTGAAATTGATTATATGCATAGATCAGCAATGGTGGGACTCCACACATATCTGCTAACCTCACAAGACCCAAACATAGTGAAAGTTTCAAAACATGAGAATACATCTAAGATGACTTCTCTGCTTAATCTAGCAGAAGCTTATTGGCGTCAAGCGAATGGAAATCAAACCAGAAGTAAATAAAAATCAGGCAGCAATTGAATGTGCCAAAAAACAAAAGAAAGAATATAAGGTGAAGGATCAAATGAGAAGGCAAGGAATGTGAAAAAAAAAATATGGAAAAAGATAAATATAGTTGCAAATATAGAAAACTTCTGGAAGAACCTCATGTTGATCAGGAACAAACATGTGAATGGTTAAGGAGAGGTGAATTCAAACCAAGAGATGAAAGGTTAATATTGGTGGCCCAAGATAGTGGGCTGCGTACACACTGGTTTATAAAGTCCATCGAACATGTGGGAGAAATAGACAAATGTATGTTTTATACAACCGAATTGGAAACAGTTGCACACCACATTGCTGGTTGCAACATACTAATGGCAGAAGGACCGTATACTGAAAGGCATAATAATGCAGTGAGACTGTTACATCGGGTATTGTGCAAATATTATGGTACTGAAGTGGCCAAAAAACACTGGAAACATGAGCCATAAAGCTTCATAGAAAATGAAGAAGTTTACATCACATGGGATCATCCATTACCAACAGTTCAAAATATAGATGCTAGAAAACCAGATATAGTGGTCCAAGAGAAGAAGACAAGAGTAGCATTGATAATTGAAACTGCCACACCCAGTGACTACAGTGTCTTGCATACAGAGAGACACAAAGTCATAAAATATCAGGATCTGCAGGCAGAAATGAGAGCAATGTGGAAGAAGAAAGATACCCAGACAGTTTCAATAGTAGTAGGAGTAACAGGTCTATAAAAAAGAATTTACAATCGTATTTAGATATGTTACCATATAACTCCATAAGAACTGCAGAAGGAGTCATTACTGGGTACATTGCGGGTGTTGCAAAGACCACTACTGGCTGACATTAAAGATTGAAACAATATTAATTTCATGAACTTTAATGGGGTCCATTCCTTTCATAGTACTAGAAACCCAAAAGGCTTGGAGAAATTAAAAAAAGGGAGTTCACTTATAAAATTAACTTTTACAGTTATTCATTTACCCTAGGAAAGTTCACTTATAAAATAACTTGTACAGGTACTCATTTACAATGAAGGAGTTAGCTTATAAAATTTACTTTTACAGGTATATTTATTTAGCTGGGTGAAGTTCACTTATAAAATTGACTTTTACAAGCATTCATTTACAGTGGGGGAGTTCACATATAAAATTAACTTTTTCAGGTACTCATTCACCCTGAGTGAGTTCACTTATAAAATTAACCTTTATAGGCATTCTTTATTCTGGGGGGAGTTCACTTATAAAATTAACTTTTACAGGTAATTAATTTACCCTGGGGAGTTCACTTTTAAAATTAACTTTTACAGGTATTCATTTACCCGAGGGTGGGGGAGTTCACTTATAAAATTAACTTTTACAGGTGTAGTCATTTACCCTAGAAGAGTTCACTTATAAAATTAAATTTACAGGTATTCATTTACTCTGGGGGAGTTCAATTATAAAATTAACTTATTAAAATTAACTTTTAAAGGTATTCATTTAGTCTTGAGGGGTTCACTTATAAAATGAACTTCTACATGTATTCATTTACTTTGAGGGGGTGCAGTTATAAAATTAGCTTTTATAGGTATTCACTTACTCTGGATAAGTTCACTACCACCTTACATATGACGGACTTTGCTTCTGCACAATTTATGCTATATTTTTTAAGTATAAATAACTGCAACTTGGGGGTAAGAGTAAATTACTCTTGGTATTTCAAATGTTTGAACTCAGAAATTCATGTCAAAGCATTCTATATGTTTAACAGCTTGATTTCCTCTAAACATCAGTAAAGCTAAATTAATCATAGGACATTTATTAAGTAATTATTGCACACAAAATTATCTAACAAACATTAATGCAAATAAATACAGAAATAACTAAACTTTGTGCCACACATCTCAGGAACATCTTCCAGTCTTTATTACATATTTACATTAATCCACAATCCACACTAATTTACATAACCATCAAACACTTTAAAATACATCATTACAATATGCTACCGAATTCAGATTAAACACCGCAAAAATAAAGAACTCTGACACCGACACACACACTTTCTAATCTCTACTCTCAGACTTTTTGAATTCATTGTCAGTATCTTCACATTAATGTGAGATTCTCAAATTACATAAAAATGAAAATCATTGAATACTATGACAATACAAATGTTTCTTCAAATCACAAGGAAAATATGCTTGCATATAAAGACTTGCAGACATTTTATATTTCAGTATTTCAAAACAGATACTAAATCAGTACAAGCTAGTAGTTGTAACATGGTAACAGTTAAAATGTCTTACCATTGGTACAATTAATTGTGTATACAATTTTGCATTTCTGTGGTTCAACAGTTGTATTCCAGCCAAAAGTGAGGGTAGTATTTCCTTCAGTAACATCTACATCGGTGAAAGTAAAATCTAGAGGCAAAGCACAAGACACATTTTAGAACTACTTAAAATATTGTATAAATGAAAGAAATATGACATAGTCATTCAAAGCATATTTAATATTGCATTCATTTAGATTTTTCATTAAAATATAGAGGATTATAATCAGCTCACACAAAGTGAATTTCTTGATATCTGTTCAAAGAACACATAATTGGTTATGATTAGAGAGCAGTCATAATGTTCCAAAATATACATGGAGCTTTAGATGTCCCCCGTGACATAAGACAATACCTGTTTAAAAAAAAAATCTGTGTTATTTCAAAATGTGTGACAGCTTTAAAAGCTGTCAGGTGATTACCAGTACACTTCACTTAAGACTTCTGTTTGTATAGTAGCACAAGGTAAGCTATGGATTTTGAACCTTTTAGCTGTTTTCTGGTTCATCTCACCTGTGACTGCAAAACAAGTGCTAGTGCAGTTTTCACATACTTTTAACAGCAGTGAATTTCAGACGTAAGAACATCATTGCAAAAATCTTGTCATAGTGATGTTCTTATATATGAATTTGGATGCAGGATTACTTTTTTCACATTGTTATAACATAATCAGAATTCTCCATACATTACCAATTACAAAATAAATTATCTCTGAAGAAAAAGTACAACAATTGATAATGGTAATTAGAATTGAAACTTCACTACTAGTTTTCTTTCTGGAAACAACTTATAAATTCTAAAGAAACAATGCAGACTAATTCTTCTTCTTAACACTGTGCAGTTATATATTCAAATTTAGGTATGATTTGAAGCAAAAGAGCAGTAAATGATAAGTCCTGAAATTTCACTATTAACTTTATTGGAGTCAATATTACAAAAACATTTATTTACTGAAAGAACATATAACTTCTAGCAGAAACAATACATATTCATTCTTGTTTATAACATGTTACAGTTAATGTAATTTTCAAATGTACATACTATTTCACCATTACATATTATTTACAGAAACAGCAGATGCTTACAGGCAGCATCAGGACTATTAAATGAGCTGTACTTCTAAAGGACATTTCTTGCTCTGACCACCACATATTATTTATAACTTAATCATTCCTGACCTACAGTAAACTGTTGATAGTTTATGTAAAAGCTCTTTGAACATTGACCATAAGCCAGTTTTCCATGGCAACCTACTGAAAGTACAAAAGTCTATATGGCAAGTCCAACATCTTCAAAAATGTAAGTGTGATTAGCTCGTAACATCAGTGAACTCTCAACTTGCTATTATGTACTACAAGCATTTTTATAAAGAAGCCCCCTGTACTTTAAACATCTGTGCTACTTATATATATTAAACATAAGATTACCATACCCTGGAGAAGAGGGAAATCTCTATGATTCAATATTTTCAGACTAAGTATTCAGTTTTCCTTAACCTCGCTAAATTTATGAAGTTGTGTGACCCACAATATGGAGTTTAAAGCTTACAACAGAACCCATTTTCCATCAGAGCACTTGATTAATTTTAGCTGAATTATGATGCCCTCCCTTTTCTTATCAACTTCCATTGTTATTGGCTTAACAGCAAAGTGAAACTCTTTCCATTACAAGGGACTTGCTATATTACAGCAAACACCATGTTCCTTTTTTAAATTAATGCAAATGAGTCAAGAAAGATGTAAGTGTGTTGTAATATAATTACTCTGTTCTTGTATCACTTTGATGCATCACTAGTAAAGGACCACCCATTCATTAAAAACTTAACAAGAAAAAAAAAATTCAGCCAAACTTAAACCTCCATTAATTGAGGACCATAGGATATAACAAATGACCCATTAAATGACATCAAGTGTTTAGCTACATGGTTTCTGAATGTCCATGACTTTTTTTACTTTTTAAGTTTTACGGTCACATTCAGACAAATAAAGACAAACCCAACTAGCTGTGAGACTGACTGAAAAGAATGTATGCTTTATTTATTTACATTATCTACACACACAAATATCTTACAAACGTATAATTATCTTTAGCACATAAAAACATTTTTATCCCCCTCCTTCAATCCACAACCATTTATTTGTTCAATTTATCAGATCTACACCATCTCATGTCATAAAAAAAGAAGTTATGTTCTTACCATAACGTTCCATGTGAGTTGTCCATCTCGCTATTCATTTTTACTGATGGGTTCGGAGCTGATCCTCGGCTCCGACTCTGCCATTTTTACAAACTTGAGGTCTTCACCCAGCTCGAGGCTAATTTCTTATCCCATGATGCACTAGTGCTCCAACTCAGATCTTGTTTGCTTCTAAGAAAAAGAGTAAACTACAACTAAAAAACTATATATAAATATGAATCTGTGGAACAAGCAATTGAAAAAGGTCAACAGGATGACCAAACGGAAAAAGGCCTAGATCCCCTAGAAGTCACAGGCTAGAGATTGGAGGGAGGGAAGTAAGAATGAATAGCAAAATGGACAACTCACATGGAATGTTATGGTAAGAACATAACTTCTTTATGTGAAGTTGTCCTATCTCACATTCATTTTTACTGCTGGGACAGCATCCCTAGCACCATTATTCCTGGGTGGCTCACGGAAGTATATCCTTCAGCACAGTGGACCCAAAGGATGCCCTGACCCTGGGAGCCATATCCACTTTGTAATAAGTAATAAAGGCATGTGGAGTTGCCCATGTTGCTGCTCCACAAATGGTATCTATAGGCACTCTGGCATGAAAGGCTGAAGAAGTGGCAACTGCTCTTGTTGAATGAGCCTTTACTTTACCTGGAGGTTCTTTATTCAGCAAAATATAAGTAAAGGAAATACAGCCTGATAGCCATCTAGACAGAGTAGTGTTTGCTACTGGTGTACCTTTTTTAGCACCTGAAAAAGACACAAAAAGTTGATATGACTTCCTAAATTCCTTTGTTCTATGTAAATAGAAATGTAACACTCTGTGCACATCAAGTTGGTGTAGCATGTATTCTGCCTTATTGCCATACTTGGGAAAAAAATACTGGTAACTCAATGATCTGATTTAAGTTTGACTCTAAACAGACCTTTGGTAGGAAAGACAGATTAGTACGTAGACAAACCCTATCATTAGGAAACACTAGATATGGGGGTTTGATTGACAATGCATGCAGTTCTGATACCCTTTTGGCTGAGGTGATGGCCACTAAGAAGATGGTTTTCCAAGTTAAAAATTTAAGATGGACATGATGACACCGGCTCAAAGGGTGGAAGAATTGTTCTTGATAAGACAAAATTGAGATTCCATGTTGGTAGTAGAGACTGGTGGCCTTAAGAGATAAGCCTGTCAGTGTCCTCGTGGCTACTGTGATCACCAGCTCTCTTCCCTATTTCTGCACCCTAACAGAATCCCTGACCAAGGCTCAATCACATCCAAAATAAAAAGGGAATCTGCCATACCTGTACCTGCTAAGAATTACCTGGGAGACTGGTAAGAAACTCTCTCCCCTGTTTCTGCACCCTAACATAGAATCCCTGACCAAGGCTTAATCATATCCAAAATAAAAAGGGAATCTGCCATACCTGTACCTGATAAGAATTACCTGGGAGACTGGAAAAAAGTATGCTATCATCCCCTCTTTAAAGTGCAAATATTTTAAACTGACTTTCTTTCTCTACACATTTACCTTACTCCTCCCTGGAATTCAGGTATCTGTAACCCAGTGTGAGCACAGTACCACAGGAACCCGAGGCCTTTTACAGACCCCGTCTCATACCTTACACCAAATCTATTTCTTCCACCATTAAATACTGGCTAGCTGACTACCTGCAAGTTAATAGAATATTTTCCATTATAAAACAACAAGCAAGAAATATTGATTATAAGCAGCAACAACAAAGACCAACAGTGTTGTTGCTGCTTATTTTCCATTATAGTTGCAGATATCCTACTGTTCTGGCTTAGGGCTAACAGATAATTTTTTAAGAAGCCCAGCACCTACTCGGTCGGTGTAGACCCTCCCCCTCCTTTCCACCAGTCACTTTTAGCCCCAGATATTATTGGTTTCCAACTACTATTGGTGCCATCTTTGAATGGTACCTCACTATCCCCTATACAGTAAACACCATCAGCATCCTCGTGGCTACTGTGCTCACCAGGTATTTCTTAATGCGTTTTGTTAAATAATAGTAATAGTTGTAATAAGACTCTGTAAATTATAAACTGTTATCTACAGCAATTTGTGATGTACTATATGATTACTTACTGTGACTAGATAGAATATCTAACTATTCTGATCTCATTGCTTACATCTGCTCGGTGTGTCACCCTGAGACTTGTGGACTGCTAATGTAGAATGACTGTTTGATTCTGTGGCTGACTGCTTGTTTCTGAGGCATAAAACAGAACTAGCTGCATATTTTTGGCTCTATCACTTAGCTAACCCTCACAGCTATTACTTGTCTAACTGTTGCAATGCTCCTTACGACTGTACTAACGAGAAGTGCATATTTGCTTGTATAACTAGTTTATAGCGCCCTGTTAAGAAACCGCATATGCATAGATCCTTATTGACTCGCAGGTATTGATTGTTTTAACTGCTGTGTCACTCCTACAATACTGTATTAAAGAGAAGTGTATACTGTATGAAAAACTAGTGTATAGTGCCCTATTAAGAAGCAGCATAAGAGTAGAACCAGTCTGTGCCTGAATAAGTGAAAATACACGGTTGTGCAATAAGTACTCAGCTCAGTCCTTAAACGGACTTAGTAGAGATGCATTAATAAGTGGTTTTAGGTTAGGATTCACTAATCTGTCCCTATCACGGCTTCCTGAGAAGTGCCGTACAGGGAGATAATTAGCACTGTTGCATTAGGGCTCTGTTCATGAGGCAGCGTATAGGTAAATTGCTTCTGTGCCTGTTAATTCTGAGCTACAAGACTGCACTGTAGATAATCAGCTTTGTTCCTTATAACTGCTCCCTATTAGTGCTGTCCTTATGGCTGCTTCTTGTACTGCCTTCTAGAGGCCTTTACTTCTATTGCATTACCTTGGTGAAAAGGCAGCATATGTTGTAAACTGCTTCCATATCTGGGAATACTGTAGCTATAGGGTCGAACTATTGCCATAACGGCTGAGTCCCTGTTACCACTTTTGTAGAAAGTGCCGGGTAGAAAGGCTGCCTTGGTGGGCTAAGCCTCCAAGATTTAATAAGTAGAGCTACATGTGCACATAACTGGATAGCACTGCTCGGAAACCACTCAAACTATCTTCCTCTGCCTTCTAAAGGTAACTACTGAGCTAGGCCATTGAAATGCTGTTGTAGTTCTCTGTCTGGAGCTCGCTGTCTTGGGCGCTGTATTCTGCCTTGCACCCCTGGCCTTTGACTAATTCTACCTGCAGAATGAACCATAAAATTAAGTCCGACTCAGAAAAGTATCTGTTACAGTGGTTAGATGTGTAATAAATACTGTGCCTGATTTTTAATGTGATGTCATTTTAAATGCATGTACTTTAACTCTGGTTTTTTTTTCACCCAATACACCCCACTAAACGCTCAACTTGTATTTTGTTTCCCCTAGCTCTCTCCCCTGTTTCTGCACCCTAACATAGAATCCCTGACCAAGGCTCAATCACATCCAAAATAAAAAGGGAATATGCCATACCTGTACCTGATAAGAATTACCCGGGAGACTGGAAAGAAAGTATGCTATCATCCCCTCTTTAAATGCAAATATTTTAAACTGAACTTCTTTCTGTACACATTTGCATTATTCCTCCCTAGAATTCAGGTATCTGTAACCCAGTGAGAGCACAGTACCACGGGAGCCCGAGGCCTTTAACAGACTCCTTCTCATACCTTACACCTAATCTAGCCCTTCCACCATTAAATACTAACTAGGTGACTACCTGCAAGTTAATAGAATATTTTCCATTATAGTTGCAGATATCCTACTGTTCTGGCTTAGGGCTAACAGATAGTTTTTTTAAGAAGCCTAGCACCTACTCAGTAGGGCCCCACTCTGTTCGCCCTCGCTATGCTCGGGGTCACTTCGCTCCCCTTCCACCCCCATTCCAACCCCCATATAATTTCCTTTATATTTATGCACCTTAGCCATACCTCTTCCTACTCCTCCCCTACCCCTCCCAACAGCTTCTTCACAGACACACCCCCCTCCTATAGTTCCTACCCACACACTACTACTTATCACTCACCTCATCTACCCGCTGTCTACACTATACGCTGCACTTATATCATGCCCTTCAAACCACAAGCATTACTCCTGATACCTATACTCTCCCTCCTCTACCTCCTCACCTCCAATCACACACATCTACCCCCACTCTACTTCCATTCAAACAACTGTACTCTACACCCAAATACTAAACCCCCCTACAAACTAGCCCTTCTATTCCAAACTATAATACTTTCCTTCCTAAAATAAAGTTATCTCCTCCTCCTCTCCCAACCACCTCTAAGCATAAAAGAAATGTCTCCCTATTTAAAATTTACTCTACTTTAAACCACTACTTCTATCAGGGGACATCCATCCTAACCCTTGCCCCTCCCAACCTACCTTCCATAATCATCCATCTGTACAAACATCTACAAACCCTACCCATTTAAAAAAGCAGGTATCTTTCTACTCTATCCACCTCAAGAGTGTAGTAAACAAAGTTCAGGATTTCCATGCCTGGTTAGCTAACTATACTCCTGACATAGCTACCCTAACTGAAACCTGGCTAAAACCATATAATCAAGATAGTGAAATTACCCCACCTGGCTATAACATCCTCAGACTTGAAAGACAAAGGAAAAGAGGTGGAGGGGTAGCCATACTCTACCCTAACCACCTCACAACTAGTCCAAACCTCCCTCTACTCACTTTCTCTACAGCTGAACTCCTACTTACCAATGTTAAACTCAACAACTTTACCACCATAACTGTGGTAGCTATTTATATCCCACCGGGAGACAATCTAAGTATACTCGAGAACATCCTATCCTACCTCTCGCAGACCATCCACAATGAAACCATCATCCTAGGAGATGTAAATATAGATTGGCTTACAATTCAAACTCCCCATACTACCTCATGTATCAATTTACATGGATTTGAACAGCTAATTACATCCCCTACCTATATTAGTAAGGCACACCTACCACAATCTACTCTAGACTGGATTTTAAATTACCATAACCCTCACACTCTGCCATACTCCCTTAGTGACCACTGCCCTATCACAGTCACTAGACACACTCCCCATTTTACCAGGCCTTTCAAGTTTATCACTTCTCGCAAAGTCTCTTCCTTTAGTCCAGACTCTTTCTCTGACCAACTCTCCAGAATAGACTGATCACATTTCACAACACCTCCCCTAGATGAAGCCGTCCACTCTTTCAACTCCACCTTTCTCAGCATCCTCAACTCCCTTGCTCCCCTCCGAACTATCAGAATCAAAGCTAATACTGCTCCTTGGCTCACCAAATCAACTAGAGCCCTGTGTAAAAAACATGACAGCATATGGAAACTGTAGAATAAAACCAAGAACCCTTCTCTCCTATAGACCTACAAAGAACTTAGAAATCAAATAAAGAAAATTATTAACAAAGACAAGATCAACTTCTATGCCAACTATCCCACCTCCCTAAAATGTGACACAAAAAATTTTGGAGCACAATCAATCACGTAATGCATCCAGGAAACCCTTCCCCTCCCAGTCCTTGTTCAAATAAAACCCCCGAAGAAACTGCTACTGCATTTAACAATCATTTCATCAACTCTATAACTTCCCTTAGTAATGATCTTCCCACTCGAAAAAATACTAATAACTCCCCTTTCTCAGCCTCTCCATCTCATCCTTCAAACTCTTTCTCAACCTCTCCACCTCATCCCTTAAACTCTTTCTCCCTCACATCAGTCTCAGCTAACTATATTAAATCCCTACTCTCTAAACTCAAACCATGCTCCCCCTCAGCTGATAATCTACCTTCTTACTTCCTACAGATTGCAGCTGAACCCCTAGCCTATCCTGTAACCATCCTGATCAACTGATCTATCTCTGAATCATATGTTCCAGTAATCTGGAAAACATTCTACACCTTACCTATACATAAAGGAGGTAATTCTTCAGATATATCTAACTTCAGCCCAATAGCCATTCTGTCACCCCTCTCCAAGATACTTGAGAAATGTATCCACAAACAGATAATGCAGTATCTTCTCCAACGGAACCTTCTAACACACACACACACAACACGGATTTTGCCCTAAACACAGTACTACAACTGCACTAATATCCTTTACCAATACTGTATCACTGGCCCGTGACAACAACAAACTAGTTTCATGTCTGTTCCCCGACCTCTCCAAAGCCTTTGACACTGTCTCTCATCCTCTACTTCTAGAAAAACTCTCTCACTTAACTTTCTCTCCTCCCACCATATCCTGGTTTTCTAGCTATCTCTCTAATCGCCAGCAAGCTGTCAAATGGCACTCTGCCCTACCCCCCCCCCCAATCATCCCATTGGGTGTCCCCCAAGGATCCATACTTGGGCCACTCCTATTCAATATTTTCACCAACCTACTTTACACTTCCTGTCCCAATTCTACACTTGTACAATATGCAGATGATTCTACTGTCATCACCATTGCCAACAATCCATCTGACCTCCACTCTACTACCCAAGCAACATTCAACTATATGGAGACATGGCTTAGTGATAATAAATTAATTCTCAACCCCAAGAAAACTAAGCTTCTACTCTTCTTTCCAAAAAACCTCACCAATCTCAAAACTAAATTTTCCATCCTGTCAAGCAATAACACTATCATTACTGCTGAACCTAGCACTAAACTGCTGGGAGTCATAATAGGCGATCAGCTTAAATTTGATCTCCAAGTCACTACCTCTATCAAAAAGACTCACCAGAAACTTGGTCTCCTATACCGTAACAAAAGACATCTAACCCATACAGCCAGAATAACTCGCTCCCATGCATTTTGTCATCCCACACTTCTTTATAGCTGTCAATTATTAACAAATCTTAACACCAGACTCTTAACTAAACTTGAAACTACATATAACAAAGTTGCTAGATTTGTGGCAAACCGAACCTACAAATCACACCATTGCCTATCTCTTAAACAACTGGACTGGCTTGAATTCCCTCATATGCTGCTACTACATCTACATCTTTCTGCTCTAGCCTTCTATCCATTATATCTAAATATTCCCCAACTAGGACACTACGTAGCTCAGACCAGGACTTCCTACAGATCTATAAACCCAAAACCAAAATAGGGTGTCTACTCTATAACTATAACCCTGCTACAATGTGGAACCAACTACCCCTAGAAATTAGGTCACTCGACCAAACCAAGCATTTCAAACTAGCCACACAGAGATACCTAACAAACAAATGGTCCTGCCACTGTAGTCATCCTCCCTGAAAGTACCCTACCATAGCCTCTGTTTCCTTCCTCCCTCTACTGCCTAGCTAAATAATCAACTCCATCTCTGTACCTAATCCACTTCATCCCTTGTCTACCCCTTCTGTAACTACACTGTATATAACCAGTTTAGGAACTATGAATACTATACTTCCTTTCATCACTCTGAATCACAGTTTTTTTCAGTATGACCTCTGTCAATATACAAAACTGCTTTCTGTATGACTTATGTCTTTTACTGTACAAGTGTTCAATTGGATGACTGATTAGAAATGTTTTTTACTGTACAATGTCGGACACTGTACTAAATTGTTTAACTCTTATGATTTACTGTAATAGTTATCTTATTAAAAATTTTCAAATGAAAATGTCTTATTAATTGTATGTAAAATGTTAATACTGACTGTGGAACTTTTCTCCTTGGGTATCCACTGAAAACGGGCTAAGCGCTCAGCTCGACTAACCCGGTTAACAAATGTAAAATAAAACTAAATAAATAATAAAATAATTTAGAAATGCTTTGCACGATCTATGCGACATGATGTTTTGAACATTTTCGCCTAGATGAAAATTTGAAATTGCTGCTAGTTGCACCCTGATAGTAGCAGCTGCTGCACCTTCTTCGAAAAGCTTTGTTAGGAATTCTAGGATAGAAGAAAGAGATTCGAAAAAAGGGTCAATCTTATTCTGTAGGGCCCAAAATGCAAGGGGGGGGGGGGCAAAGAACTCCTGAAGAATGTATCAGAAGATCAGGCACTGGGTCCAGGATCCAAGGTTTCTCTTGAAGATAAAGTTGTAAGAAGGGGAATCAAATTTGATGAGGCCAGTAAGGGGCTATCAGGATTAAGGTCCTTCCAAACAATTTGGCTTTCTGAATGACTTTGGGTATTAATGGGAAAGAAGGAAAAGCATACAGGAGACCTGGGGGCCAATTGTGTATGAGTGCATCCTTCGGTGACTTCCCCTGAGGGGGAATTAGGGCAAAATAGTCGCTACATTTTGTGTTTGTGGACATGGTAAAAGGGTTGCAGCAAGACTGGCCCCATCTGCAGAAAATCTCTCCACTACCTCTTGTTTGAGGAACCACTTGTGTGGCATCAGTATATGTCTGCTGAGTTTGTCCGCAATCACGTTGGATTTCCCCGGGATGTGCATTGCTATTAAAAAGCGTTGGGAGGATGTCTGCCATTGTGATACTCTCAGGGCCTCTCGACATAGGGGATAAGATCTGGTTCCTCCTTGTTTGTTTATGTACCATACCACTGACATATTGTCTGTCTGAATTGCAATGTTTCCTTCAGGTAGAGACTCTTGGAATGCCAGCAATGCTGGAAGCACCGCTCTCATCTCCAGAACATTGATGTGCGAGTGAATCTCATGTTTCTTCCACATGCCTTGGGCTGTTCTTCCCAGATAATGCCGCCCCCACCCTATCTGGGAAGCATCTGTGGTCACTGTGGCTAGAGGAGCTGAAGCAATAAAGGGTTTCCCTATCATTACCTGGTCTGAATGAAGCTACCAGAAAAGACTGCTTTTGCTAGCTGGTGTCAAGAGTTATTTTGTGGGACATTGGGAGCATCTGCATCGACCACTTGGCAAAAAGAAGCCACTGTAAGATCCTCATATGCATGCGGGCCATAGGAACTATTGTGATCAAAGTTGCCATTGTGCCTGGATCCTTCAGAACTTCTCTGGCTTGGGCTTTTGTTTTGTGCAGGAGATTCAGCACCTGTTTTTGAAGGACCTGAATCCTTTCCTCTGGAAGTTTTACCATCATTGTACTTCTGTTTAGCTCTGCTCCTATAAAAATCGTACATTGAGATGGCAATAAGGCAGATTTTTTGTAACTGACAGTAATTCTCAACTCTGCAAATAGCTGTAACGTCGTGTTCCTTGCTTGAAGTAGTAGCTGATTGGTGGTTGCAGATAGGAGCCAGTCATCTAAGTATGGAAACACCTGGAATCCTAGCCGACTCAGGTGAGCCGTATCTACTGCCATGGATTTGTTGGACACCCTTGGAGCTGTAGTGAGGCCAAAGGGCAGAGCTCAAAAGTGATAGTGACTGGCTCCCAGCCAAAAGTGCAAGTGCCTCCTGGATGGCCTATCCATTTTTATGTGGTAGTACGCATCCTGAAGGTCTATACAGCACATCCAGTGGTTTTTCCCTGGAAAGGTAAGTATTGACAGCAATGTAACTATCCGGAACTTTGTCTTCTTTACTGACGTGTTTAGTCTGCTGAGATCCAGTATTGGTCTCCTGTCCCCTGTTTTTTTGGAGCAAAAAAGAACCTTGAGTAAGTTCCAGATCCTACTTTGTCTGCGGGGACTGACTGGATGGCTCTTTTTTGTAGGAACATTTGAATTTCAATGGTTGCTTGATCCCTTTCATTGGGTGGAACATCTGGAATCATTTTGTTGGGGAGAGGTGGTATTGAGTAACCTCTGGATATGATTCTTTGCACCCATGAGTCTTTATTTTTAGCCAGGTGACTGGGTGCAAAGATAGGCATCCCCCAACTGCCTCCAGAGTGGGAGAGATGGGCCTCCTCTTAGGAGAACTGAAAGGGTTTTCCAGAAAAGAATTCCCAGTCACCCTGGTTTTGCAGACCCCCTCTGCCATGTTTCGGCACCTTCCGTTATTTCCTCCTCCTCTGTCCCTGAAGGAGGATTCACCACGTGTGTCAGGAAAAACTCTCTGGGATTTCTGGAATCCCATCTTTCTCCCCTTTTGACCTTTTGGGATAGGGTATGGAAGGTGTGGAAAAATGTACTCCCAAAGCAGAGAGAGTCTTTCCTTCTTGTTCACACCTGGTTAATGTTTTTTACCTTTGTTCTGAAAAGGGTCAAGCCATCAAAGGGGGTGTTTATAAAGGATGACTTGATGGGTTCCATGAAATTACAGAGGCACATCCAGGAATGTCTCCTAAGGGTGATTCTTGAAGATGCTGACCTACTCGCCCCATTGGCTGCATAAGAGATAAGCCTAATGGATGAGTTTACTAGGGAGTTAAGGGTGGAGAGCTGGGATGATACTTTTTCTGATATCCCCTCAGCTCCTGAACACTGGAGTGTATCTCTTAGCTCTTTAATGAGATCTCTCTGTAATCTAGTAAAATGGGTTAAGTAGTTCAGGGACCTGAGTGTGAAGGCCGCTGATGAAAACATGCGCTTTCCATATCTGTCCCTCGTCCGTGAATCCTTATTTGGTGGATAAACAGATGAGGATGTTTCCGATAACTCCTTTTTAGTGGCCACCACCACCACCATAGCA
This sequence comes from Protopterus annectens, assembly GCF_019279795.1. Lineage (NCBI taxonomy): Eukaryota > Metazoa > Chordata > Ceratodontiformes > Protopteridae > Protopterus > Protopterus annectens. The sequence continues at coordinate 1,368,719,512 of NC_056744.1, read as the reverse complement.
TCCACTGGAACACCATTTGTAAGAAAACTTTTGTCTTGTGGACTGGTTATGAACTTATTCAGCCTCCTAAGGAAGAGCTCCACTGTGTCTGGAGACTCCCATGCCTCTCGACAAAGTAATTCTAAGAGTTCGTTGAAAGGCAGAGACACCCAAGAGGTGGAAGGTTGAGACCCAAAAGCTTTCAGGTACACAGACTCCTCATTAGTAGGGATAATGGACGTCCAGCCACATCTCTGCTTTAGGCTCTCTAGGATGTCTGCAAAGGAGACATCTTCAGAGGGCGACCGTGGGGAAACTTCTGATTCATCAAGGTCCATGTCTGATGTAAGAGACTCCTGTAGGGAGTCTAAATGCTTCCTCTTGCAAGTTTTCTATTGAAGAGCCTCTTCAGAAGGGTATTCTGGAGAGGTCTTGGAAGACAAGGGACCACCCAATGGGGCTTCCTGAAGCTCTGGGTCTCTATGCCTTTTTGGAGTTGGTTCTGCCAAGATGGACACCAGCGCTTTAAGGGATGGAATGGGTGCAGCAGATGTTGAGGCTGTCTCTGAGGACAGAGCTCTCCTTATAGTCTTGAAGGTTCCAGTCCCATGGGCCGAGGAACCCTCTGGTTCCGAGGAACTGATGGACACTCCCAGTGCCAGAGGAGCAGGCTCCAAAGCCGAGGTAGGGGCCAAGCTCACACAAGCCGAGGCTCCAACAGGAAGAGTCGGATCTGACAAAATATTGGCTCCACTCAACCCCTCGGACCCGACCAGTGAGTGTTGACTCCTAGATTCCACAGATGGCACCAAAATAGTAGGAGCAGTCGGAGCTGAAGAACCTGGGGTAGGTTTCAGCTCCAACAAAGCCATCACCAATGGCTCCATACATTCCAGCTCCAAGACCACTGGTCGGGTTGGAGGAGGAATTGAAGAAGAGGAAAGGCCCAGTCAGTTCCAATGCCCTAAGAGTCGGTTCCGATAACAATTTTGCTAGCACCGGTGTCTTTAGTAGTCTCTGTGCAATACGATCCACATCCAAATCAGAAAGACTTCTTGAGAACCTAGTTGAGGGAGCTGGAGATGCTGATACCTGAAGAATACGTGATCTCAAGGTTGGAGATATTGGCTCCTTACTTGTAAAACAATCGGTTCCGAAGGCAGTGGCACCGAGGTTGAAATTTTTGTAGAGTGAACTTCTTTAGAAACAGTCAGAGACAATCTCGATGCCTTCTTAGATGGCTCCGACTCTTAGGAAGTAGAAGATCTTTTAGAGGATTTTTCAGAAATAGTTGACTTACTTTTTTGTACTTCTTGATCTCGTTCAAGGGCTTCAGTGAATGAGGACTTTAGAAGCCCTCTTAAAATCAGTTTGTTTTTTTCTCTCCTGCAGGACTCTTGAGCTAAAGGAATGACATATAGCACAAGAGTCCTGTAAATTAATTGCTCCCAAGCAGTATACACATCTGTGTGACCATCAGTTAAAGACATTTTTTGTCCACACACAGGACACTTCTTACATCCAGAAGGTTTTGAATCTTTGGACTGTTTTGACATTTTTTAAGTAAGTTGTCTTAAATCCAAAAAGGAAAGAATTGGCTTGAACCTCTCTAATTTAAATGAGGTTATTACCCAACAAATCTCTATAATAGTAATTTCTAGAATCGAAGGGAGAACAACACACACACACACACACACACACACACACACACACACACACACGCACACACGCACACACGCACACACGCACACACGCACACACACACACACACACACAAAATAATCCCTTTGAATAAAAGAAAAAAGAAAAAAAGGCGTCCTCTAATAAAAAACGGACTGCTGCAATTGCAAAATGGTTAACTGCTAACAACTAAATGTTAAACGGAAATGAGAACTACCTATTTGAACTGTACTACAAAGTTAAACACTGCACACTATAAGCAAACTGCCAAGATATTCTCTTTTGAGGCAAAAAACTCACAACTCCAGCAAGAACTATTATTAACAATATTAATTCCAAAAAAGGGGATAGGGTAAGAACAGGCCCAACAACTGAGTACCTAGGTTATAACTAAAGATTATGTTTTTTTTAACAAAACCAACAGTAAAACAGCATACTATAATGAGGAAAAAGACCTCCAAACAATTTTTTTAAAGAAACTAGGTAAATTTAGCTATAAAATATTTTGCAAGTCTATACTTAGCCTGAGCTAGCATACAAAACCCTTGATCTGTTTCTGCAGCAAACAAGATCTGAGTTGGAAGACTAGTGCATCATGGGATAGGGAATTAGGCTCGAGCTAGCTGGAGAGCTCAAGCTTGTAAAAACGTCCGGGTCAGAGGCGAGGATCAGCTCCGAACCCATCAGAAAGAATGAATGCAAAATGGACAACTTCACATCAATAATGCTTCCTATCTAGAATTTGATATAGACCATACAGCAGTGATAAATATTTTGCCAGTTTCCTCTTTCTTTTCTTTCACATTTTTATCATAAACACCATATATGATTATATCAGTATTGATTTTTATAATATTCATATTGAAAACATTTTAAACTTATTTTTCACTATTTTCACTCTATTACATTCCTGAAGTTCATCCTCCATTTTTCTTTAAGTTTTACAAATGTTACATAACTTCTTATTAATTTGTACCATCAACCACTTTAGAGGCATATATATTAACATTAGCCTCCATAAAAAATAACACTTTTTTACATCCTTAAATATTTTCTGTCTCTTCTTAAATACTCTCTTTATAGGTTCACTGTTTTATTTCCAAGATTTAATACAGTAGTATTCCTCTGTAACTTCCTTGTAATCCTTCCCTAACTTGAGGCATGCCCTTCAAGCTGGTGATGTTCCAAAGCATAAATTTATAATAATACACTATTTTCCACCTTCATTCTTTTCAGCCACCATTACTAAAATTATCTTCTCAACTATATATTATATTATTATTCTTTAACCTTGGCATCCAATACATATGTGATTACCCTTAGCATACAACCAGCTTAATCATATTCTCTCCCACAATACATACCACCTCTTTTAATGAGATTTAATTTATTTCTTAAACAATTTGTAATAAATACTTTTCCAACATTATTTCAAATGCATAACTGTCACCTAAAAATCTTAAATTCCAGTCAACATCCATAAATAATACTCCCTTTTGAAAGCTGATTATTTCTCCCAAAATTCTCTTACGTTCCATAATAGTAGTTTTAGGTGGAATATAAAAGCATGTCAGCGTAATCCTCCTCTCCTGTCACAAATCTACATTTGGGTCTCTTTACAGCCCTCAGATTGAGTTTGCCCATTCATGGGAGGAATGTTGGTGAAGGTTAGAATAGCTAGAGAATAGGCTTCAGTCTTAGGTCTACCAGGCCTATCTAGAAAGCCAGGAAGCGATCATCTGGAAGAGGAAGGTGAGTGGGAGGTCAAAGTTGACAGAAAAGGAATAATATTTATTAATGTTTTATGTACATTGTCTGATCTAATGATCACAAGGACTCTCCACCCCCCCCCCCAGCTGCTCTGCTATGATTTTCATCGGACTGCTGCTACAAAATGAAAGTATTTTATTGTTTTCTTCCATTGTTACCATCACTGTGACAGCAAGTGGAAGCCACACACACACACACACACACACACACACACACACACACACACACACACACACACACACACACACATATAGGTTTACTATCATTATTTCGAAAGTCAAAACTATTTTGAACTAAATAGCTGACTGTAATGAATGAAAAGCCTATATGCCAAAGAATAAAATTTTGAAAATGATTCAGCAATGTTGAAAAATGTCGCAGTCAACATTTTTCGACATCACATATATCTGCGAATCATGTCCTGCAGTCCAACAGCAAACAGAATCCCGTTGAAAACCATTAATTGTGGAAACCACATTAAATCCTTGACCCAACACCATGTGTACATGCTGACACACAGACCACCAATAAAGTAAGAAATATTTTTCATTGTACCTGAATACATGTGCATAACAGTGCATATATAATCCATACTGCACTAAGTTGAAAATCAGCAATAATAACATAAAATAAAGCCATCATAAACATAAATCCAGCATATGATGTGAAATAATACATATAAATAAACCTAAGGTCAAAATGAGAAGTGACAGGCTACCAGCTGAACAAACCCTAGTGCAAAAAATTGATCACATTTACACAGTAGCTTTTCGAACATAGCCTCTTTTTGTAAAAGTCGGTGTTTCTTAGGTGAAGAAGGAACACAACGTGAAAGTCTACTTTTTATGTCCTCTAGATGATTTTGCTCCAAACTTTTAGCGTTCGATACATCCATTATATAGTCTTTTTTACCCAATAAACTTTGTAACTGGCAATGCTAACCCTCAACCACATTTTGGCTTCTAGGGTATCCCTGGGTACAAGTATCAGAATGGTTCCAAAAGGACATGTCAAACAATGGTGGTGCAATTCTGAGGTACAGTCGTGAATGCCATAATGATGAGGTCTTCCTAAAATATAATTATTTTAAAAAAATTCACATAAAGCAACACCATTTTCTGCTAGTGTCTGCTCAATAGACGTAAATGTTGATAGCACATCCTCTTTAGATATGAAAGCCAAAGCTAGAATCTGCTTACACAATAAAGCTAACTGAGTGTCATTACCATACAGTGTAGTTAAATTCAGTTTTTGAATCTGGTGCCACAAAATTTGGCACAAGTGAAACCGACATCCCTTTGGAACACTATCAGGAAGATGTTTCATAATGCTGTTCACTGCACCCTTCTCAAAAATCACTTAATACCATTTTAGGTTTTAATACTAAATTAAACTCATTACATAAGCATATCAATGTCCGCCAAAACTGGTCATAACACTTCTCACAATTAGATGGCAATATCCCATACACAACTGGCACAACTTTACTGTGTCCTCTTTCTTCTAGACTACAGTGCACTGAGTACACCTGTTTACGTTCGCTGGTACTTGGAGGAAAAGTACCATCAACTAAGACAAACTCAGACGCACAAAGCAGTTGTACATTTCCTTCTGTAGTTAGAATAACTACATCAGATGAATAACTTCTCAATGAACTATGTTTAACAACAAATTGCCCTGTTTTACAGGTAGCATATCCGGTGTCAAATCTTTTTAATGATGTCAGCTGTACATTAGGTATATCATGTTTATTCCTTCTTAGCCTACAAATAGACTGCTTTAAGGCGTCTTGTGTTTGACAATGTTGTCACTACATCCATGGAAGTGACAGCAAGCACTTCCAATATAATTTTACAAGGTTCTTCCATAGTCTGCTCTGCTCTCCTTTTAATTCTTTTATGAACCCTCAAATGCTCTACTTTAACAACATCCAGACTGTGAAAATGTTCTGTACTTTTTTTAAAAACTTCACCATTGTCCGTTGATTCTGTTATACAACAGCTCCTACATTTACATGTACTTTTGATAGTACAGCACCAACAACACCTACAACCATTAGTCTTCTCCATGCAATATTGGTAACCATCTACAAAAAGCATACTACAGCCTTTTTGAGACTTTATAGTTGTGTAAGTATTCTCAATTATACCAGGACAACTGCTTAAATTGCCATTTGCCATTCTGTACACACCAAAACTTAGAAATACAAATTAAACGGAAAATAGAACACAGAGTAAAAATCCTGCACAACAGCTGCAAGTTATATACTCAGTGTTTCAGAATGCATGAACTCCAAATAAAGGGTATGTATGAGTTACGATTAAACATGGATATATCCCATGTTTCTTTTAAACAGTCCGCATACTTAAGATCTAGAAGGGAATGTAAGCTTGCACATCCTATGTCTTCGACATGCATAAATATGAAATCATTAATGGGATGTCTGAAATGATGATCTCACTGCACATTCACACAACAGGCATTCGACTATTTCATAATCCATATATATGAGCTTCGTAATAGAGATTTTCAACATTTACACTAATGAAAGGGTAAGAGTCGGTATTATCATAATATAATTTACTGTGGGGTATATTGATGAATGAATCTTATATGCCAAAGGGGAACTGACCAAAGCAACTGAGTTTCTCAACTCATGAATGCAGTCTTTATGGTAAGTAGACATTGCACCGTTCAAGACACAGGGAAAATAATTTTTTCAAAGCATCCTTAGAGGATATAATCAGATTAGAATGTTCTTGTTTTCTGAACCCCAGACACAAGAAATTTGGCAGATGCAAATAAGTGAGCAAGTGGTCATGCATTAGCATCTCTTTCTGTATCTACCTCCTTGTATTTTCATACTTCGGCTATATTGATATTAGCAGCACATTACTTCTTTGAGAAAATAATTTCCTGTCAATCTTTTAATAGCTCATGACCTTCTCTTGCAGCTAGTTAAGAGTGAGGCATATTCATACATAACTTTGAAAGAGTTTGGAGCATTTCTCCCTGGGCCTCAAGTCCAAGTCGACCTTTCCCAGTAAACAGATGTTAAATGAATAAAAATAAATGTTTTTCAAGATAGATAAGCTACAAAGTCTACTGAAATAAAACTAATAATTAGACAATAAATAATGAGGGAGGACTAAGTAGGTTGTAGAAGAAATGTATAAAAGCAAAACACAAAGACCTATACATTTTTTACACTTCAACCAATGGTTTAAAGAAATAAAATCAACTTATCAGCAGAAAAAACATATATCATTGAATAAAATCAAGCAGTATACTGCACTTTGGCTTCCATCCTCATAGGCATACAGAAAGTTGATTCTAATCAGATAATATATGTACCTGCAACCACCCTACTTAACCCCTCCCTCTCCCTATACCCACTTTACCACTAAGTCTGATCTATAAGACCTTTCCTGTTTCTATAACTTACTATAAATATCTGCTCTGCCTTCTATACCCTCCCTCTAGATCACTACATCCACCCTCTACTACTTTCTTCTTCTGTACCATCTCTTCCTCTGATCTGAGACCCCTTGTAGATACACGTTTCTCTATTTTTTTTTTTTTTACTCCTGCACATACTCAATTTCTCCTTCTAGCCACTAATCTAATAATACCATATTATTTTCAAAAGATTACCTATAACCTTAATTCCCTTACTACATACCTCTTGGATTTATTATCGTTGTTTTTCCTTTTACAACCATATTATTATACTTTGTATATAGTTATGTTTAATTTCATTGAGTACATTATTTTTTTTCTTATCCATTGTATTCATGACATTGTTTTGCTCTGTATTATTGTAAACTTGTCTCTACTTGTATGTCTGTTTGGGGCTTTTCCCCTCCGGTCTCCACTGAAAAGGGTAAATTCTTACTCAGCTGGACCAACCCGGTTAACAAATGCAAAATAAATAAATGCTAATTCATCTTTAAACTAAGCAAACAGACACTTATATGACATTAAGAGTGAAACTGAAGCATGTAATGTTGCAGAAAATGTTAAGCAAAATGTATGGAAAAAATCCTACAATGATCAAAGAATAAAACAGAACTTTAAAACAACAGCAGATATTTAAGGGAGATTCTTAATGCTCCATTCACCATGCTTTTTTTTTTCCTTTTGGAATCTCTGAGGCTTCTATAAGAAACTGATTACAACATCCTATACAGAAAAAAAAAAACTCAAAAGAGATTTATATTTAGTTGTGCTTCTCATGGAAATGTTAAGGTTGGAGGACCAGAAGGCAATGAATGCCTGACATCCTAGAATACTCTAAAAAATATACTCACAAACTTTTCTCTTTTTCTTTCATACATAGAAAAAAACCCTCAAGGGCAGGAAAGAGCATATAAAACATGTCCACTCTGGAGAGGTATGTCCAGAATTGGCTGTAAAATCTTTCACATTAATGACTCTATGCCAGAAAGTATATATGAGCCTAATGAACAAAAAAACATACAGGGTGGAGTCTAGTCCATCCACATTAGGTATGAAATCTGAAGGATCCAAATGGACCAGACAGTTGTAAATTTCTAGAATTCCTGTAACATTTTAAATATATATTTAAGGACATCATCTTTCAACAGGATATGATTCCACTCGATGGCACTCCCTGATCTCACACACACACACACACACACACACACACACACACGCACGCACACGCACACGCGCACGTGCACATGCACACACACACAGACACACACACATACGCACACACACAAAATGATCTTTCTCTAACAAGACTGGCTGTGGTTCTATTAAGCACTCTTTTATATGCCTGATTAAGGTGTTCACCTCACAGACATAGTGTACAAGGTTTAATTCTCACCTTTGAGACAGAAACTAGCGAAACAAGCTAGGCTTAAAATGGCCTACAAGAGCAGCTAACCTCAAACTTACCCATGAGTTGGATGTGTTTCTCAAACATTCAGTGAGATTTCATACATGCAGTTCATAATTTTTAACAACCTTCTATACATTGCAGAGATGTACCAAACTGGACATCTCAGTCCCAGAGATCTTTCTGGATCAGCATGGAATGCTGTATATAGGAATAATGTGATCCTTAATACTCCTATCACCAAAAGACAAATACTGCCAGCAATCAGAATTCTAGTAGTCTTCCATAAGTTGCCTGTACTTAGCAGCCTTCCAGGTGATTTTACCAAGCCTCAATATAGCCATTGAGTAAAGACATAACTAAGTCTTGGAGTCCAGCATTCTTTCAGCACTTCTTTATGAGGCAGCAGTTGCAGTGGTTCTCAAATCTAATACCAACCCACATGTTCAGATGTTTCTCATTTCCCTGCTGAACACAGAAAAGATCATTATCAAGTATAGCTTGATTCAGGATACAGTACATGTTGTATAATTTGATATCTTCAGATCAAGAAGGTCTCATGTCTGGCAATCAAACGTAATAACTGAAAAAAAAATCGGCTGAATTTTGTGTCTGGAATTCAAAGTGAAGGAAAGACTGTGATAGCCACATATCTTGACACAAGAAAAGTCTATGACTAATCCTTCTTAAACATACCTCTCATTTTTTCTAATTCTTTTTGTCACCATGCATGCTAGCCACCAAGGCTTTTTATCTTTAACTTGAGCCTATTTGTTCCCTCACTATCTCTGTGCAAAGGTGAAGGCTGACCATAGGGTGCCATCCATCAGGTAATAGTGGAAGTGGTTTGCAACCTTGCTAGCAACTCAGCAATAAAGACATTTCTAAATGAGGCACTCACCATGCTTTGGTGGCTGATGTGACCATACACACATCCCCATGTGTTTATGTGAGTTTGGGTATGTGTGTCTATAAGTGTGTGTGTGTGTGTGTGTGTGTGTGTGTGTGTGTGTGTGTGTGTGTGTGTGAGCATGTGTACTTGTTAATGTGTACGTATGCACGTGTGTGTGTGTGTGTGTGTGTGTGTGTGTGTGTGTGTGTGTGTGTGTGTGTGTGTGTGTATGTGTGTGTATGTGTGTGTGTGTGTATGCACTTATGCTCTTCCACCTGCATCTTATGAGGGCTACCATCACAGAACTGAACCAATAAACTTATGTTATCAGTCTCAGTCACTCTCCATGCTGTGCATGGTTTTGCTAGCATGGTGGCAATCAACTGACTGGAGGCTGCCTTTCCCTTTCCATTGGATAGACAAACCAGTGTCAGACACCTACTTGCACCCTCTCCGCATATTTGTTTCAGCATCACAGATGCTATTCTGACTTGAGATTATCTGAAGTATAGTCAGGAATTTAACCTTCTGTGCCACATAGCTGGGCAAATATACTTCAAATGTGAAATAGTCTGGTCCGGAATTTTTGCAAGTTTTCCTCAAGTGTTTAGTTAACTGCCTTAAACAAATGATTGTACTTGACAAGGCAAACAGACAGGGCATTCCCTGAGTTTTTAGCATTTGATCCTCTAGTGGGATGGCCATCCCATATTCACAATGAGAGGGGACATCTAAATCCCTTCTATGCAGACTATTACCTGGGGAAACTTAAAACACCTTTGAAAGAATCTTGATTAAATAAAATATCTTTGAGCAATCTGGTGTTTGCTCAGGACTGAAATGAAATCGACCAAATCTTTAATTATTTCCCTTAATTGCTATAAGGTATTAATAGAGGTGACGTCCCAACTTGTGAAAGAAAAAAAGAACCAATCTTGGACTGTCCTGGCCAGGAGTGGCATATGCATTTCTCTTTCAAAACTCTGCAGGAATTGTCAACTATGTCCAATATCTGCTGTCAAAGTGAAGTTGTTACCCCATGCATAATGCATATTCTTACATCTATTCACCTCACCTATACAATTCTGGATCCAGAGGTACTTGTGTCTTCCCTGTATATTGCAAAATAACCCTGTCTCCCCAGTATATCTAAGGTAAATTTCAAGCATTAAAGGTAAAGGGGAGTTGTGGTGATCCAAGACTAAGAACTATATGCCACAGCTGGTAGCATTACTCTACTAATTAAAACAGAAGTCTCAACATTGACTTCAGGAATGGTTAAATTCCTTACAGGACAGTGGGAAGTATCCTGGCACATCATCTCTTGAGATAATTAACCACAACATCTCACAGCCATAAGGATGAGTGAAGTCTGTCAACATATGTACAGAATACTGGCAAAAACATCACAACTGGAGCTATTCACCCAGCTGTGAGGAAAAAAAACTGCACTTAGAGTATATGTTGCTTAGAACTTATGTTACATGATGGTCTAAAAATGTTTTCTGTTGGAGGAAGTATGAATGAAATAAGATGATTCACTGTGTGCATTTTGTATCCCAGATAGCAGATACCCAGAGATCGGGGAGTGGATGCAAGATTATGGAAGAAATATTTGTACCACAGGTATGGAGGAACTGTTGGGGATATGCAGGATTGCTAAACTTCCTTGCATTTGAAGGATGAAAGGCATTAACCCAATATACAACTGCATGCTCAAAGACTTAATGTTAAACAGTAACCTGTTTTGTCAGCAAAGAGACAGATCTGCCTACACTTTTGTATGACTGCCACAGCAGATACGTTTGGGATAGGATGAGGTTCTTGTCTTTGGGTTTTATGTCAGAATTGCAGTCTACATTATTATATAGATAATATTCTTAAAAACAAAAATGAGAATGGAAAGTGTTCCATTGGGTTGAGTGAGGAAAATGTCAGGGTAAAGTCTCATGGTATGTAGCTGTCTTTATGACATGAATAGCATTTTGTAAATCTGCTTCTAAGGCTTTTAATCTTCAGAATGCAATGACATACCTTGTGGACTTGTTTGCTGTAACTCTTTGTTATTATGCATTGCATCCTGGAACTTTTATAATATAAAACACATGATTTTAAGGTATAGGAAAATGTTGAACTTTATACATAAAATAAGAGTTAGTTCATATTTACGATTTAAATATCTTAGCAAAATAAGTAAATATGAATGTAGTAGATTTTCTTGTGTTTGTGGCTAAACTGGCACCATTTGATCTTCCACCCGCATAATATATGGAATAAAATAATTGCTTGTTCCATTTGCTTTATGACATAGTATAGTATGATTGCAGATTTTTGTGTGTGAACTTTTGTAGTACTAATTGTTATGCACATTGCAAATCTAAAAACCTGTAACATATGTTACACAAAAAATGATAGGTTGATAGCCATCAGATATAAATGTTCCTACATGTCCAAATTGTAGTTCTCAAATGACTAAATGTTAATAAAGGTCCCATACAGCTAAGTAGCATGAACAGGTGTGTTGAACGATTAGTGGCAGGTGTCTTCTGTATCAACAAGTATTATGTTTTTTTTATTATTATTAAAGTAATACAAGTATAATGCAACTATTTTGTAAATAAACTTCAAATCGGTAACCAAGGGTTTATTTAGTTAAGCAGACAGATGCAGTAATGCTTTGTTGTTTTGATATTGCATATAGAGATTTGCTTCCACTCACGACTGATTATTCTCTACAACTACATGGATTTCAAGTTAAACTCCTTGTCTGGGAGGGGCAAGACAACTATACATTATAACAAAGGAGCCATTTTGGAAGGAGATATGGGTGTGTGTTTCGTTTGATAATTACAGGTTTAGCATATATTTCTGCTCTTTTTGTGAATCTTTGTTTTACAATTTAAAATGTTATATACATAAAACTGCAAGCAGACTTGAAAAAGAACAACGGATATTATTTTTATTTTTTACTTTCCTTTATTTCATTTTTTAATGCAATGACTGCACCCCAAAAATTATAATATTGTAGATATTAGGCAATATGTTGTGGTCACTATATCCATTCCAGCTATGACCTGGGTAATGGGTTACAGGAAGTAGTACAGAAAGGAAGAATAACTGATGCACTGAGTTAACATTGACAGTGAACGGACTACGTAAAAATGTAACAATGCCAGTAAAACATTGCATAGAAAATATAAAGAATATACAAAATTCACACATGAAATATATAAATTTCAGTGAAATAAATCAACAATGGTAAGAGTAGGACAGTAGTAAGATTCAGAATAACAATTCTGAACTCAGAGATAAAAGTATATGGCCAGTTTTCAATGTGGCACTCAAGAGTTTATGTTATGATTTTACTTTTTAGTGTGATTAGTACAGTGTCTGCCAATGCATTGTCACAGAAGCATTAACAGAAGATATCTGTAAATAGGGTTTTCTTGCTGTCTTACTTTGAGTGGTAAGCAGGACTAAGTTTGTAAAAGGCCCTTTCACCTATGGCTGTTTAAAGCAGGGTCTAGCCAGTGTGTTAACATTGCTGAGATCATCTCTACGGAAATAAGTCTATTGTCTGATGGAAAACTTTGTTTTCAGAAGTTGACCTTGTCCTTGTTGAATAACTTTGAAAAGTGAGGAGCTAAGAAAATACATTCACTATTCTTTGGCAACCAATTAAACCATTGAGCAGGTCACAGCGGTGGACCCTGACATATGTGAATATGAAAAATCTGAATATTTCACTTTTGGCTAATTGTAATTTATAAGTATTGCAACTGGAATGTAGTGGTAATAAAGGCAGGTCATACTCCACCTGGGGGTATAATACATTTCTGGCAATGGCATGAACTGAAAGTGAAAGAAAACATGAACTCTTGTACCATGATTTTTGCTGAGTGTTTTATTGATATTATCAGTGTGCTTTGTGAAGGATAGGGAAGGGTCTGATGTAAAGTCAAGGTATCTTTGCTCAGTTGCATTAGAAGGAATTATACCATAGTTTATATATATATATATATATAGAGAGAGAGAGAGAGAGAGACCAGACTGAGCAAAGTTTTGTACCTTTTGAACAGAGGCCAATAACTTGTCTGACTTTTTTGTGTTGACTACATAGTCTGTTCTTACAGGTTCACTTATTTAGTAAAGAGAGGGAATCTTAATTTTTGTTCAGTGTTGCTGGATTGCAGGAGCAGCAGGTTGTCAGCACACAAAACTAAGGTAAGATTACTTAGGGCATATTTAAGTCGATCAGACAAAACAGAAAATGGTTGAGAAAAGATCCTTGTGGGAACTCAGTAGTAAAGGGAGCCCATTTCAGAAAGGGAGTTGTTACAGTCCAGGCAGTTTTTAAAGTATTGTAGTATATTTTTGTTTAAGTTTAATTTTACAAGTTTTATAAGAAATATGATATGGTTCACTATTTCAAATGCCTTTTCATATAAATGAAAAGAAAACCTGTGAGTCAACTGCCATTTAAGTTATTGAACATTGTATCTGCTGCAATACATAATCCTTTCAGGAATGAATGGACGCAGCCATGCAGCTCATCATATAAAAGGCATTGTGAAACAGCTGCTTATAAGCTATTTCTAGAGCATTTTTATAAGTTCACATGAATTAGCACTAGGTCTGTAATTTACATATGCAGCAAGACATTCTGGATGACAATAAAATGTCTTTAGAAGAGCAGTTATCGACTTACATTACAATTTCTCTTTTATATCACAACAAATGCTTATTTTCAATTTAAGCTGTTCAACGTGCAATATGGTTAACAACTTGCATTTCTTGTGTTGCTGCAGTTATGGCTGTATGGCAGCTTATGCACTAATTTGGGTAGTGAGACTTTCAGAATTAAGTCTTTTATGATGTCATCCTAGGAGTTTTCAGCTTTAAGAAATTAGGTCATACTTTTCTACAAAGTTAAAATATGAAAATAACTCCCTTGTAGCATAACGTACTGTAAACTGGTATTGTATATGTTAAGAAGATCATGCCCAAAGAGCTGCAGGCTGCACTGAGCACACTGTTCTTTTAATAATTGAAAAGATTAGCATACCTTCATCTGGTAGATGTTTCTTTTTAAAACTTTTTTAATTTAAGCAGAATGTTAATTAATAAAAGGTTTAAGGGCTGAAGCTAAATTTTTTCCAAGGCAATTTTTACTGTACCAGGATAGGTGTTGCATGCTTTAAGTGTATATGCATAAATGTAATCCTGCGTAGTATACATATCTAGGAAACCTTTAGTACATATTTTCAGTTTTTGTTCCCTTACCTATAGAATCTACTGACTTGGTAGCTTCAAGAGTGCCCTACCTTAACCACATTCCACAGGTATATAAAAACTCATCTGTTCAAGCTTGCATCAGGCAGCACAGGATGACATATATTTTATTTTAACTGACTCCACCAAGTTTATGTTTTTCCAGTGTTATGTCTGATTTTATTCTGATTTTTGTGATTTGTAAAACCTGGATTATATCATTTTGTGCATTCCGTTAGAGCAAACTTAAAGCTGAAGTTGAAGGTGAATGTTGATTAAACACAAATATTTATGTTAACTTTTCTGAGTGTAAAACATGTTTATGAGATCAAAACAAAAACATTTATTCTAAACCTCCTAAGGCATTCTATAATATGTGCAGTTTAGACTCTGAAACAAAGGCCAAACTCACTGCTACAGCAACTCATATTCAGTGACACCAGCAAATAATTCTTGTTTGAGCTACATTAAATCATGGCCAAAAGCTAAATTTTTTCTTCCTACAAAACAGCACAGAAGCAGGCAAATAATCTTTTCATTTTCAATGTTAGAAAAGCAGCAGACCTGCTCCTGAGGTAGTACAACCTGTTCACAAAAAATACCTATGGGAGAGTTTCCTAACGTCACAGCTGATGCCAAACAGAATTTAAATAATATGCTAAATAACTTCCCACAGATGGTTTGAAATGTATTAGTTGTAATCTAGCCAGACTTAACAGCTAATGATACAAAGGTTTTAACAAATCAAAGGACAATGAAGTAAGGGATTTTTGACTTTCTGATTGTGGATGAGCTAAGTATTGTTTGTGTTTGGCACCATAATAATCTATAAAGCATAATAACAAAATAAATTCTTAACACCAAAGGCTAGACTAAGTAAATAAATATGGAAAAATTAAAAATCAAATTTAGAGAGAATTGTCTAGATGACACATTCTAACCTGCATCTGTAGGTGGCTTCATGCTCAACTTCATATGTTTTTAGTTTTTTTTTTTTAACTCTAATTCTAATATTCGATATATACCATGTCAATGATTTTTGTGTTTAAAACAATTTTTAACATTATGAGATGAATATCGCCTTTTGACTATCATGTGACAATAGCCATCAGGACATACTTATTATTTAACCCAGCTAACTGTCAAAGGAATGTCATCAATATCAGCATCAGATGTCAAGTATGAGACAGTGCAGTACTTGGAAACCACCTTTTCCTGCACAGTTATAGAAAATTATTTTAAACATAAAGAGAGCACTGCCTCTATAACATAATTTTTTGTACGTTTGACATTTTCAAACCCAATGGCAACTATGGTGGAGTCTTCATATATGACAAGGAACAGATTACCTGTAGGTAGATCCCTAGAGATTCACCAACTGAACTTAATGAAGTACAGATTATTCAAGATATGATTAATTATCACATGATAGCTTGTTACAGGTTTGTTCCCCTGATGACTACTTACGTTTCTTCAGTGTTCAGAACTACCTTCTTGTTAGCAAAAACCTCCTTATTTTGGGTGAGTTTGACTAACCTTCAATAAACCAGGACACCCATATCTCCAATGTGGGATACAGCAAAAAATATAAAATAAAAAAATAATAAAAATTTATTAATTAATTAATTCATTCATTAATAAATAAATAAATAAATAAATACAGGAAAAGTCTACCCTTCCTTGCAGTTTAACTTAGCTCTTATATTTCTTTTCATCCTACAATATGGATGGTTCCAGTATGACTAAGTTAGAAGAAACCTGTCTGTACCTTGTAAAACTTTTAGTTCATTGCACTGTAATCAAAAGCAGGGAAAGCTCTTCCACTTTTATTTTTTAAATTTAACTTCTCAAGTGCATTGACAGAGGAGTTTGTGTTCATCTGCATGGCATACCACAGACACAGGCAAATTTGTAATTTTCCTGTCAGGTACCTGATGCTCTTTCTGCACGAAAGTCCTGATTTGGGTTGTTCTGCCCTGCAAGGGGGTGGGATACATGAAAAATGCTAAATATTGAGATATTTTACTAGAAAATATATATGAATTTTCTATAAATGTCACGGGAAGTTATGGCACTGCATTTAAACCATACTAAAAGCAAGCAAATAATTGCCTTTGAGTTGAAATTGTCACATGGTGACTCTATTTCTCGGCCCCAAGGTGTTTTTGTGACATATACCACGGAAGTAGATCGACAGACATTCCTTCTATGCAGACACTGCTAATGCTACCTGGTTGTCCAACAATCAGGTTTTGAACTTGGGTCTACAGTTGGTAATCCTATGCCTTAATCTCTGGGCTATTAGGCTGGGGTTTAAACCATCTTAATATCATACACATAACCAAATTGCACACCACAGGGTCTTTACTTTTGTAATAAAATTAAATAATTATTTATCATTGACTGATTGCATTTTTTTGTCCTCCACAATCTCAAGGTTCAGTAAAAATGCCCCTGAATCTAAAGAAGGTGACAATCCTAATACTTGGTCACATTTTTTGTATAGTGGTTCCCTTATAACAAGTATACTTTTCTGTAATTGTAATAGTTTTATAGAAATTAGTGTTTTAGTCTGAAAGACTTAGTTAACTATCTAACAGAGAGTGGTTAACTTATCATGCTCAAGGATTCCGTTTGCCATTAAGTGTTAGAATGTTGCAATATAAGAAATCAAAGGTTAGTCATACAACAGCAGTGGGAAAATGTAATGTATGAAGACATTTGTGTCTAATGTATAAAAAAAAAAAACTCAACACAAGTTCAAGTGCAGGTTTTACCTTTTTGGTAATGTGCTTGTAACATACTTCTAAGCAAATCTGGCTAGTATATTTCTTCAACATTCATGATTAAAAGTGACTGTCTTCCTATTGCAAAAACTGATGAATAGCAGAACCAGTTTTTTAAAGTGCCAGTTAATAGTTTCTGGAATGCATTGATAGCTTTGACACCACAGGAAGAGTATGAAGGGGGTACTGATAGAGCTTGTAGGGAAACAAACTGATGACCCTTACAAAAGTCTGCTATTTATCTACTTTCTTTTGCTGAGGTTGTATAATTGCTGTGAATAGCTCAAAATAAGCTCTGAGAGAATGTATATGAAGGCAATTCAGGAAAAAAGTACAAACAGTCCTGCTACAGAAGGTGTGTAAGATACTTGTGACTTAAACTTCTACTCTATGACAATGGGATGGAAAGACAACATCACTTCCTAATGTCTAGCATGACTCATATAGAGAGGATTGAAACAGATTCTGAAAAGGAGACATAGGTTCATATGTTCATTGGTAGGTACTAGGCTATCGGCCCAAGGGCCTAAGTAAGCCTGGCCAACAAGGATCCCTGGCTTATGCCACCCAAGAAAGTTAATTTCCTGTGCAGCTGTCGAGCAGAGCCACAGAAGTGATCCCTGGGGTGTATTTCCTATTTCTCATCCACTCATCAAGATTTTTCTTGAAGAATGCTAATGAGGAACTTTGCTTGACATAGATGGGTAGCTTGTTCCAGAGTATAGGAAGTCTCTGGGACAGGAATCTATCCCTCCAGCATGTCCTGTTTATTGTGGTGACAAGGTTTAGGTCCCTAGAGTGTGTAGCTCGGAGGGATTGGGATTTCTTAAGGTGTAGCATGTCCAACAGCTCTGGGTTTAACATAGCTTTATATGTTCAGAGATCTCCTCGGAGTAGGTGATATGCTACAGAGTAAAGCTGGAGTTTTTTGAGATGGTCAGTGTAGGGCATCCGTTTGAGGCCAATAATCCTCTTTGTGAGGTACTTCTGTGGCCTTTCAAGCTGCTGCAGATGTTTGTTAGCCAGAGGCCTCCTGTGTTAGCCTGTACTTCAGAGAAGTAGATACAAAATAGGAGAGGTCCCAGGACTGAATCATGTGGTACTCCACTTGTCACTGGTTTGAAGTCAGATTTGGAGTCTGCAACTTTTACAGTGTGGATTCTGTCAGTGAACCAGTTGGCAACCCATCTTGTGATGTAGGGATTTATACCTAGTTTAGTGAGTTTAGCTATAACTCCAGAATCGGGGATGGTATTGAAAGCCTTGGCGAGGTCAAGATAGGCTGTGTGAACCACCTTACCCTTGTCTACGGCTTTGGTGACTGCCTCAAAGAAGTCAATCAGGTTCTGAAGGCATGATCTGCCTTTCACAAACCTGAACTGGGTGGGGTCCAGAGTTTGGAGGTTACCAATGCCTTTGTTTATGAGTTCCATAATGATACGTTCCATGGCCTCTCAGACCAGGCTCGTCAGGCTAATAGGGTGATAGTTCCCAGGATCAGTGGTGGCTCCCCCTTTGTGGAGTGGGATAACTGTTGTTGTGCACCATTCAGTGGGCACAAAGCTTGACATGAGACTATGATTGAACATGGTGCTTAGGTGGAGAGCCAGTTTGTTCTGAAGTTCGTGTAAAATTCAGCCTGGAATGCTGTCCAATCCCATGGATGCTGTGTTTTTGGTTTTAGAGAGTGCAGATTTCACCTGCATAGATGTGATTACAGGTACTCTGCATTCTTCCTGTATAGATATGGGCCTTTTAGGGGGTGAGAGGGGGGTAAAGTTAGCACTGAACCTATCTGCCAGGATGTTGGCAATATCAGTTGTTTCTGTAATTTTCGTTCCGTTGTGCTGTAACTCAGAGCAGATCTGGGTGTTGCCACTGAGATTCTTGACATACCTATAGGATGCTTTGTGGTTGCCCTTAAAATCAGTGGTGATATTGTTTTCTTAGCTAGGTTTGGAGGATCTTAAAAGGGATCTCAACTTCTTACTGAGGCTGACCAGGAAGCTCCTCCACTAATGGGATTTTACTCTCTTTTGCAACAGTTTCTTCCTTCTGTTGTAGAGTATGTTTATGGCAGGGAACCACCAGATTGGCTTCCTTCCTTTTTTTGGAGGATAGCGTTTTGGTTCTATTTGGGATAGCACAATCCATGCACTCATGTAAATGCTTATAGAGGGCATTTGTGTAGGATTCAGCAGTCGTAATTGTATTGTCCATCTGCATGGGTGTCATGAAGTTCGCCACTTCTGTCTTAAGAAGCATGAAGTCGGCTTTGGAGAAATTTTTTACCATGGTTTCCTTAATGGTGGGTGGGGGTGGGATGCGGATATCTAGGGTGATTAGCTTATGATTGGATCTGACCAACGAGGAGTTGATTTCAGGTGTGGAACACTGGTCACTCATGTTAGTAATGACTAGGTCTAGGATATTGTTGCCCCTGGTGGGGGAGTAGATAAGTTGATCCAGGGCATTGCAATTTATGAATTCCAGAAAGCATTGAGTGAAGGAGTTGGTACATGAGTAGTTCCAGTTAATAGTGGGGTAGTTGAAATAGCCCATTATTAAGGTGTTTGGTTGAACACTAATATTTTATAGTATATCAAGAAAAGAGGCGTGGGGATCTTGGGGTATGGTGGGGGGATCTTTAGCAAGTTACAGCTTGGATTGCAGTATTGCCCAGAGTTAGTTGCACTTGAATAAACTCGGATGCATTATGCTGCGCAACTAGCCTGGAGGTGTGGGTATCCTCAATTAATATGGACACACCTCCACCTTTGGTGTTCTGGTCCAGGTTAGATGGCCGAAAACTGTGGTATGACTTATAGCCTGGTAATGCAGGTGTGCTCTGTAGAGCCTTGAACCAGGTCTCAGTCACTGCACAGATATCGATGTTCTCCATTTTAAGGAGTGCGTCGAGTGAGTGCATTTTTAGATTTAGACTTCTAGCACAGAGTAGCATTGCCCTCAGTTTTTGCTTGCCTGTTCCTGTTATGGTGGTGAATTTGTCATTTGAACCTAGCCTAAAAAGGCACTATAGGGGCATCAAGTGCCTTAGCCAGTATCCTGAATCCCAGGGGCGACAGGTGCAGGCCATCTCTGGCAAAGCATCATGGTCTGTCGACCATGTCGTCCCAGGCAGACAGATACTGGATCCCCTTAGAATGACACCAGAAACGTAGCCAATTGTTGAAGTCAATCATTTTGTCCTTGTACTGAGGTATCATTCTGGTCGATGGCAGGATGCTACTCAGGGCTAGGGTCATACCTGTCTGGGCTACAAGATCGGAGAGCTCTTCCATGTCTCTTTTCATGTAGTCCATGGCGGTACATCTCAGGTCATTCACACCAACATGGACAATGACAGAGCCATATTTGTACTTGTTGTAGAGTGCCCTAAGTGCATAGGTTATGTGGCGGATCCTGGCACCTGACAGGCAGCTGATAGTAACCTTCTCCTTGTTTAGCCTGGTGAGTGGGACATCAGTGTGCCTGACTACAGAGTCACCTATGACTAGTGTGTTGGGTATGTTAGTTTGCCTTATGGGCTGTGGTTTATTGGCACACTGAGTCTGTGGGCTATGTGTCATTTGGGTTGTTTTGGGGGGGGGGGTTGCTTGCATTTCTGGTTTGTTGGTCTCTGCTGCTTGAGCAGATTATTTCTGAGAGCCTCTGCGAATGTTTTTGTGTTTCTATGTGTGGATTTTGGTAGTGTAGGTTTAGTGGGACTATGTGATGAGTGCGGTGTGGTGCAATTGTTTACCTTCTCCTCTTGACTGTCAAGTTCAGTCTTGGTTGGAGAGAGCTTTACCTCCAGTTTGGCTAGATAAGTGCATCTTTCAAAGGTTATGGTGTTGGTTGGTAGGAGAAGAGGGTTGCCTGTGTACATGAGGCAAATGCTTCATTGCCTCAAGATGCCCAGATTCATCAGATAGACAGGAGAGAACACTGGGAGCTGACCCTTGGACATGCCTGAATAAAACCTACTTTCCTCTAAACAAGTGAAGAAAGTGAGTATAAGAGCTGTTTTTCTCTAAGCAAGTAAGGAAAGTAAGTACAAAAACTGTTTTCCTCTAGGTAAAGAGGAAGGTTGAGTGCTGTAGTAATTTGTAGCTTATTTAGTGCTAACAACAAGTTCTGAACAAGTGCTGAGCATGAATAACCAAATTCAAGTGCTAAAACTAAGAATATGTACCTGGATCTTGTGGTAGATAGGCTACCTAGTGCTTACCACTCCCACTTTTAAGCTAGAATGCTTCCCTCCAACACAGAAAGGCTTGGGGGCTCAGAAGCTTACAAACAGTCCTAGATATAGCAAATCTGTATCTGGACTACACTAGTTACAGGAAAGTAAGAAACAAGTGTAAACACAGGTATTTAAACCAGAAAGTTGAAAGAGATGGAAAAACTGCCAAACGGCCAATAAACTACAATTTCTGGGCCAAAAATCACTCTTGTGTTGGACAGGCAATCTAGTGCTTACCACTCCCACTGATAAGCTAGAAGGCTTCCCTCCAACACAGAAAGGCTTGAGGGGCTCAGAAGCTTACAAGCAGTCCTGGATACAGCAAATCTGTATCTGGACTAGATTAGTTACAGGAAAAGTGGGAAATGAGCACAAACATTGGCTTTTAAATCAGAAGGTTGAAAGAGATGGAAAAACTGCTCAAACGGCCAATAAACTACAATTTCCAGGCCAGAAACCACTCTTATGGTAGATAGACTACCTAGTGCTTACCACTCCCACTGATAAGCTAGAAGGGTTCCCTCCAACACAGCAAGGCTTGGGAGGCTCAGAAGCTTATAAACAGTCCTGGATACAGCAAATCTGTATCTGGACTAGACTTGTTACAGGAAAAGTGGGAAACAAGCGCAAACACAACCTTTAAACCAGAAAGTTGAAAGAGATGGAAAAACTGTCAAACGGCCAATAAACTACAATTTCTGAGCCAGAAACCACTCTTGTGATAGATAGGCTACCTAATGCTTACCACTGCCACTGATAAGCAAGAAGGCTTCCCTCCAACATAGAATGGCTTGGGGACTCAGAAGCTTACAAACAGTCCTGGATACAGCAAATCTGTATCTGGACTAGACTAGTTACAGGAAAGGTGGGAAACAAGTGCAAACTCAGGCTTTTAAACCAGAAAGTTGAAAGAGATGGAAAAACTGCCCAAATCCCCAATACACTTACAATTTCTGGGCCAGAAACCACTCTTGTGGTAGATAGGTTACCTAGTGCTTACCACTGCCACTGATAAGCTAGAAGGCTTCCCTCCAACACAAAAAGGCTTTGGGGGCTCAAAAGCTTACATACAGCCCTGGTTACAGCAAATCTGTATCTGGACTAAACTAGTTACAGGAAAAGCAGGAAACAAGCTTAGATTTTTTTTTGTAAAGTGGAAAGGGAGCATGGAGAAACAGAAGATAATTTAAAATTAAGGACCTAAGTGGCTTGCCCTTCACAAATGTTCTTTCTGTATTAGGTAGAATGCACTAGTGACACTAGACTGGAACAGAGCTGCAATAGAGCTGAACAGATGGGACAGGTAGGAATGTCTGAAGTCAAAATATGATCTTACTGTACTCGGTTGAGCGAGCAAATGAGACAGACCTAGGAGTGTGCAAACACAAATTTACAGGAGGGGCAAGCAATTCCAAAGCCATCAAGATTAATATCAAAACAAGAACAGGGAGGGTGGGCAGGAAACTAACTGCAGAGACAGAGAGAGACCACAGTATTCTATGAAACAATTAAATAGAAAAATAAATAACTACAGAGAGACACAGACCAATGAAACAATTAAATACATAGAAAAATAAAATAAAATGCAATACAATTTTTAACACTGCAAGTTTGTACTTAACTCAGCTAGTAATGCAGTTGATTGTAGGTTTGTAGCAGAAGCCAAACTACTCAGAAATTGAGCAGTAATAAATCCAAAATATGTGACTAACATTTATAAATACACAGAAGCTCTCTAGGCTAAGAGTTTAACACTGAATATCAATGACGTGAAACACAATAAGCCCCACCAACTGCAGAGACAGAGTGAGACCACAGTATTCTATGAAACAAATAGAAAAATAAATACCTACAGAGAGACACAGACCAATGAAACAATTAAATACACAGAAAAATAAAATACAATGCAGTACAATCTTTAACACTGCAAGTTTCTACTCAACTCAGCTAGTAATGCAGTTGATTGTAGGTATGTAGCAGAAGCCAAACAATTCAGAAATTGAACAGTAATAAATTCCAAGATATGTGACTAACACTTATAAATAGACAGAATCCCTCTAGGCTAAGAGTTTAACACTGAATATCAATGAAGTGAAACACAATAGGCCCCACCAACTGCAGAGGCAGAGAGAGACCACAGTTAACGTTACCATACGTCCGGGTTTCCCCGGACACGTCCTCTTTTTCAGACTCCTGTCCGGGCTGTTTTTGAAAATTCTGCTATTTGTCCGGGTTTTAAAACCCGGACAAATTGCAGTATTTTCAAAACCAGCCATCCCTACTTCGGAGTTTTTTTTACCTCCGTGTTGTTATTTTTTTGATTGGCTCGTACACCGGTATACGAGCCAATCAAAAACGGAGCTCTGTTCAATGCAGAACTGCTTGATGTTCCGCATTGGACAGAAAAGTGTCCGCTCTGCGCGTTTTTGATTGGCTCGTACACCGGTATACGAGCCAATGAAAAATCCTGAATCATGGACCTTTTTTTTTTTTGCTCCTCAAGTTAGAGTGGAGCAAAAAAAAAATTCCTTTAATGTAAAAGAGGACACCGCATTAAAGAGCAAAAGGTGTAAAGACCTTTTTTTTTTTTTTTTGCTCTTCGATGCAGCGGCGGCCTCTTTTACATTGCATTACAGGAATTATGGCAACCCTAACCACAGTATTCTATGAAATAATTACATAGAAAAATAAATAACTACAGACAGACACAGACCAATGAAACAATTAAATATACAGAAAAATAAAATAAAATGCAGTGCAATCTTTAACACTGCAAGTTTGTACTTAACTCAGCTAGTATTGCAGTTGATTGTAGATATGTAGCAGAAGCCAAACAACTCAGAAATTGAGCAGACATTAATGCATTAAAACAAAATCATGTTGGTATAGCAGGTCCAATGGGGTCTATGACATTTCATCAAATGGCTATTCGGCAAATAGCCATTTGTCATTCATCAAACACCTATTTAGAAAAGCCACTCTTCATTGAATGGCAAAGTTTAAATAGGGCAAACAAGTGTTTGGCCAACCAAGTGACTGTAAATAAATAAATAAAATTTAAAACTTGCCAAGGTGAGGGGCTCACTTCCCACACCCACCAATATGGGGGGTTGTACCCCCAACAGCGCCCTAACTAAATATACCAATTCTGAGACTGAACTACAGTGGGTGAAAGGGCAAATTCCAGATGGTGGCCAACCGCTTGTTTGACCTACTTAAAATTTGCTATTCACTGAAGAACAGCTTTGCTAAATTGGTATTCAGTGAATGGCTATTCACGAAATGTCATAGACCCAGGTCCTATGATGGTCAATTTTTGGAAAAAAAAAACATATTACATTTTTCTAATAAGCAAGTAAATTGATTTTCACTTGGGAAAATAGCCCAGAAAACAAAGATACAATGAAAACAATTCTGAATATCAAAGTGGAGTTTCCTTTTAATAAACAAACAAACAAAAATGTCTCTGGAGCTGATGGTAAATAAACCTACTGGAGGACACAGTATTCATGACCTAATTCTTACCAATATCGCTGTCAATTACATTACACCTCTGGTGTATCCTTCAACAGTGAAGTCTGACCATAATCTTGTAAGATTTTCCTTAAAGTCACAACATCTAAATCCCACTGAATTTCAGGACTACAAACATGCCACCCTCAACTTACTCTGTTATGAAATATCACATTTCACTTATGACTTCACCTCCCCTAACTTTAGCACCACAGTAAGCTTCAGCATGGAATTCTATACCCATTTAGAAAACTGCACAGAGCTAGTAGTCTTGGCTAGAATCAAGTATCTGAGGAAATCAAAAAACACACCAGCCTGGTTTTCCATAGCTATAAATAAACTATACAAAGAAAGAAAGAAACTCCTAAAATTTTTTTAGTAGATCCAAACCACCTCTTCTCAGGGATAATATCAAAAGCATTATGAAAAAAATGAAGAACAGTATAATACCACTAAAGCAGTCTATGAACACAGGCTTGCATCTGAAGCCAAACACCATTATAAATCATTATTTAGCTGTTTTAGAAAACTGAAATACAATACCCTACATTATTATGTATTTATTCATAATGATGCCTCCTATTTTGACCCAAAAGACATTGCCAATATCCTTGTGAACAAATGTAGTGTCCATTTCATCCCTGAGATTTCTGTTCAATACCTTAGAATATCTGAATCCCTTAATTCTCCAATTATCTCTAAAGATCATTTACTGAAAGTGCTAAACAAGACTAAGCATACTTCCTCCGTAGGATCTGACAATATGCCTGGTTATTTAATTAATAGTGTTAAACATGACCTTTTCTACACTCTCCTTAAACTGTTTAACCTAAGTTTTGCTACTGTTTTCCCCCTGATGTTTGACATACTGCAGAGGTGACTCCCCTCAATAAGAGTGGCTTCTAAAATGGCCCAGGTAATTACAGACCTATCTAACCTCACTAGCCTCATCTGCAGAGCCATGAAGCATATTATTACTAACCTCATAAATTGTGATATCAAGATTCTTATTGGATTTGACCCCAATAGTTTGGCTTTGTGAAGGGTAGATCATGTCCATTTAATATGGTAAACTTCTCTGAAATGGCTACAGAGGCTGTAGATGGTGGCCATGCAGTATACGTTGTGTATCTTGATCTGGCTAGAATCTTTGATACCATTTTCCAATCTGGCTTCATACAAAAGCTAAATGCTTTAAAAATGAATCCATATATGGTAAGATGAGAAGCAAATTGGCTGAAAAATAGAATCCATTCAGTATGAGTTGCAGGTGCCTCATCAGAAAATATGAGACTGACCAATATTGTTCCTCTCCTTTTGGGTATTTACGTCTCTGATCTCCAAGCAGAAAGGCAAGACCTCTGGCTAACAAAGTTTGCAGATGACTGCAAATTGGGGGTTGTTGTTGTTAATTTGCACTATGATACACATACCCTCTGATACGAACTCTCCCTTGTAAACTCTAGGTGTATTAAACATTAGCTCAACCTAAATTCTAAAAACTTTAGCATCATCTCTTTTGGTAAGCAATCCTTCCTCTAATCATAATGTAGAGAGAGCACACTGCTACAAATCAAAAATGTAGTCAGCAAACCTAGGTACTTGGGTTGATAATTCCCACTCTTTTATCATTTGACAAAGGTTGCCAGAAAATCATTTTATTTAGCCCAGTTATTTGGCAAAGAATACCATCAAGGTCTAAAGAGGTATACCCAGCATTGATGTAGCCAGTTATCTAGTACATTGCCTCACTTTGGGATGTATTTTACTAAATATATTAAACAAGGAGAAAGGTTTCTAATCAAAAAGATCACAGACTTAAAATCACTGAAATACTAAAAGGTCTGGAATCCCTATCCCTTTATTCAGTGTCTTATAGACTTTTGAGGGGAGAACACTATCTTGCATAGTGTGATATTAAAGTCTTCAGTGTCCTCAACCTTCTGTATTTCCTTAAATACAGTATTTCAACCAGTGCTAGAACCAGATACCTAAATCTTCACCAACAAATATAGACATATACTTGGACAACTATATTTATAAAACCAAAAAAAGGGGAAAACTAGTTGTGCAGGAATGATACTGGCATACAATTTACTAAAGCAGACTGTTTTCATAACTACTAATGTAAAATCTGTATCAAAGATCCCTTTGTATTCTTAATAAAAACAAGAAAACAGGATTCAAGCTAGCATTGCTTATTTAAACCACTGTTTATTAAGTAAAAAGTACAGTTGTGTAATTTGAACTTACCATAACTGTAGATGTTTGAATGGTCACTGCTGCAGTAGCCTTAGCTACATGTCATATCTTGCCACGGATCAAATGGACATCCATCTTCCAAAGCTTCAAGGCACCTTCCATGTGCCAAACTGTCAAGCAGCTTGAATGAGCTGACTAAAAGACAAATTTGGGTGAAAAGCTCTTCAGAACTTTGCTGCCAGCAGGAAGAGGGCAGCTGAGCCCTGAAAGGACTATGTTAGCAACAACAAAACATAAGTGTCCACACCCTGGAAAAAAAACCATCAAAAAACAATGGGGGTGGAGGGAGGGAGCGGCTACTGCAGTAATGATCATTTGAACATCAACTGTTATGGTACGTTCGACATAAAACCCTGGACTATGTTCAGTAGCCTTAGCTATATGGATAGATTACCATAGCTAACTATATTTGGAAGGTGGAAGGAGAAGAGTTCAGGAACCCCTGCAGAATTGTTCTAGTAAATCTTGTTCTGGACCTAGAGAAGGAATCAAGTTTATAGTGCTTTGTAAAAGTATATATAGAGGACCAAGTAGCAGCTTCTAGAATATTTATAGAATACACCTCTTTCCAAAAAGCCTGTACTATGTTCAGTAGCCTTAGCTATTCTGGTAGATTACCATAGCTAGCAATATTTGCTATATTACCTTTTTTCCTTCCTGCTCAACCCAGACTCCAGTTCATGTCTCCAGTGATGTCTGGATGCTATTAATGGACATTTGTTCTTTTTTGCAAACTGCACTGTTTAAAGGTGTAATTCACCCTGTATCTGCCAACCCCTACAGAATTAAAGGCTAAAGAATTCACACAAGCACCTCGGCTCTACACCTGTCCACTACAGAAGCTTAGAGACAACTTTTTAACCGTGGATCCTGTGGGTTTACTGGTTGCCTGATATTTCCGATGTATGCTTTATATTTAGTGAGCTAACAGCACTGAATTATTCACCTATATATGGCTCCCCTCCACATCACCAAGACATTGCTGTCCTCCACTCCCACCGCATTTGTTTTTCTGCCCCTCAGTTACTTCATTTTGTAAAGTCACTTTTCCAATTATCACCTTTTTGTAATGCACCTTGGCTTGTTCTATACTATATCCTCCTGTACTCTCAAAAGTCTTAACAGCTGTCCTGACCTTTGTACTTTTACTTAATTATACTTTTCTCACCTTATCTTTCATAAACAGAAATCTGTTTTAGTTTTATGAAACCCTGCTTAAGTTCATATCACCAGTTCCATCCCTCCTTACCATAACTCCTGCAATCTTATTAACATTCCTAGCCACTCACTACCCACTTAACATACAGCATTTGTGTTCTATGACCAATAATTCAAAATACTTTTTTCTTTAACGCATCTACTACAAGTTGATTTTATCTAATAACTGCAAAGTAAAACATTTGGTTAAGCTGACATTACTTACAGATTGGTTCTGCAGTTAGAGACAGCTGTGTTCAGGTCCAACCTACTCTTCTACCCTACCTCAATTTCCACCCACCCTAGTACATCTAAACTTATCCCCTCAAACCACTCCCATCAATTAAAACTCATGACAGTTTAACCAACAACCAAAATAACCAAGCCTAGCTCCTCCTTTCACTCAACACTTATATTACTATACTCCCGCCCCTCGCTTTTCTGTACATAATTTATATCTAGGCACTTCTTTCCTATAAGAAACTATTACCCCTTTTTATCCAGCAATTGTCCTTCAACTCCATTATCTCATTGATAACTATACACTAAAAAACATCTGGAAATGCTATACCTACATACACTCTCCATCATACTTCTTATCCTTGCCAATTACCTAACATCCTTTTACTGTCAGCTACCAAATAGTTTCACTGCTCCTACCATCTCTTTCCCTTATCCAACCCACGCAATACCCAATAAAATTGCCATAGCTCTAAACCTCTACAAATTTACTCAGATGTGATACTTTGCATACAAATACATACGGACAAACATCACATCCCAAATAACAATCAAAAATGACAAACTCTTAACTAAACTCTTAAAAACTGTATTATATCTTCTATCAAAGATTAAATTCAGCTGCGATATTCATCCAAATCCAGACCCCACAACAGACCAACAATAATCCATCCACGCCTCAAAACCTACTAATCATAAATATGAATCTTAGGAGCATAGTGAATAAGATACATGTTCTTTATGCTAATCTTTCACACTACTCCCTCGATATCACAGTATTTACAGAAAACTGGCTTAAACCAGAAATTAACAATAATGCAATTTTTCTCCCAGGGTATAAGATACATACACCTGACAGATGAAACAAACATGGTGGTTGCATAGCCATTATTTATTAAAACATCTTAGACTTGAACTCCTCAAACCTAGCATCACAGACTTTAATAATTTCTACCAAACTAGAAATAAACCCCAGTAAACACATCACCATTATCGGAACATATATTCTTCCTGGCAATAACTTCACTACAGTAGATGAATTTCTCCATTAGACATCATTAACATTTCTTCAGGAAACTATTATAATGGGTGACTTTAACACAGACTGGTCTTCCTGTAACTCTGAAAACCCCTCTAATTTAATAAACTTGCATGGCTTTATGTAAATTATACAATCAACTACCAGAATAGACAAAACCACTAAGAGACAGCCCATACTTGATTGGATCTTAACAAATAAATCATCCATGCACTCCAGTCATACTGCCTCCCTGATAACATTAGCGATCATCTCCCCACTTTCCTACTAAGACAATGTCTTAATCCAATCAGAGACCATACCTATTGACAAATTCAGCCACGGAGTACTTCAATACCACCTTCCTTGACATACTAAATAAACTCGCTCCTTGCAGAACTATAAGAGTTAAGACAAGCTATGATCCTTTAGCTATCTAAAGAAAGTAAACAACTGCTCAAACCAAGAGATAACGCTTGGGCCCTTTGACATACAAATAAAACTCAAACTTACCTTGATAACTATCGACAACTTAGAAATAAATCCAAAACCTAGATGAAACTACACAAAAAAACTACTATACCGAGATTCAACAAAAGCACCCTAACAACCAACAAAAATTCTGGTCCACCATAAATAAACTCCTACAGCCTGGCTAACCATCAGTACCAGCCCTTCTAACCACAAAAAATAAAGACAGTATAGCTACACAATTCAAAACATTCTTTACAAATTCTACACTATCATTCACCAAGAACTACAATAACACTCCCTTAACTATCCTCATATAACCTAAGAAAAACAATGGTACTTTCTTCTTTATTCCAATTCCAACCAATATCATAAAAAAACTACTTGGGAAACTTAAACTTATGACCCTCACAGTTAACAACCTACCTGCAGACATCCTTAAACTAGCAGCTGATGCCATCTGCTACCCTATCTCGATCCTGATTAACTGTTCAATCAGAAAACAGTATGCACTGGTAACTGGGAAAATATCGTATGTCATCCCCGTACATAAGAGAGGGAAGTCAACTAAAGAGCCATAGCTATCTTATCTCCCCTGGCATAAATACTTGAAAAAAATTTATCCATACCCAGCTCTTGAACTATCTCTTATCTAATAACATCCTAGCTAATGCACAGCATGGTTTCTGTCCCATCATAGTACCTCAATTGCTGTCCTATGTTTTTACTAATACCATCAACCAACTTAGAAATGAGGATAAATCTGTATCTTCCATCTTCTTGGACCTGTCCAAAGCCTTTGATAACGTCTTAATGAACTCTCTACCCTAAAACTTAGTCACTCAACTCTTGCATGGTTCCACAGCTATCTAAATGAATGCCAGCAAGCAGCTAAAAGGCAACAAAACCTCTCTTCCCTTCTTCCAGTCACCACAGAGGTCCCACATGGATCATTTCTTGGCCCTCTTCTTTTTAGTATTTTCACTAACAAACTTCATAATGCTACACTCCGCGCCTCCATTGTTCAGAATGCAGATGACTCTACTCTCATTTACACTGCACCCACCCTACAACAATTTGAAATAACAATACAACAGTACTTCTCTACTGTGGAATCCTGGCTCTCTAACAGATCTGATTCTTAATCCAAACAAAAACAAAATTATGCTCTTTGGTCCCAGTAAATCCACATGCTCCCCATCTTCACTAAACATATACTCCTCCAATAGTTCCATAATTTATATAGTTTCCCAAACAAAACATCTAGGAGTTCTAATTGATAGTAACTGAAAGTTTGACAAACACTTATCTCAGACTGTCAAAAAGACTCATATAAAACTATGGTCAGTCTAGAGAATTAAACCATTCCTCACTAACACAACAAGACAGGCAATTGCCAGAATCCACCTGCTCCCTACTATGCTATATACCTCCCCTATCCTTACCGACCTAAAAATCTGATTTAATAAAATGTAAAGCTTGCTATAACAAAACAGATACATGTGCTATAAACTCTCCGCACAGATCCCATCACTGCTCTGCCCTGCAACAACTCAAGTGGTTAAAACTACCCCACTATCTAATCTATACACAGCTCACAGATGCCCACAGACTGATAAACCAACCCAACAACACATTTGCTCTCCAAAATCTGCTCCTTCCCCATACCAGCACTCATGCTTTCCAGTCCTCAAACAAATTGCTACTACAAATCTCTAAATCCAATTATCGCACCGGAGACTCTCTCTACTCCAACTATGTCTCCAAAATTTGGAATGCTATCCCTCAACAATTCATAGCTACTACCAACTTGAGCCATTTCAAAAACAAATTATGACTCACTTTAAAAACAGTTGGCTATGTTCATGCTCTAGCCTCGGTGAAACCTTTTTACTCTTTTCCATTAGTATACCAGTCCTACTTTGTTTACATTATTACCCATCATATGTAACTACACTTTCTACTTCTACTACCCCCCCCCCCCTTTTAACTATCATTTCCCCCTCCCGGTACTTTCTCTCTCTTTCCCTCACCCTACTTAGCCTACCCTTCATTGTTATATTGCGCTCTTCACCATACAGGCATCTTTGTTCTGCATTCAATACTCAGTTAATCAAACCTATTCTCCAGCATATGGCTATCTTAAGTCTGTACCTATCGACCAATTTGTTTTTCTCTACGTAGTTTATGTAATTGTGTAATTAGACTGTACTGTCCATTGCTGTACTATTATGGTCTCGTCATAACATTATTAAACTAATGTGTTACACAACTGTATCTTTGTACTGATGTAATTATGACAGTATCATCCATCAAAGCATTTTTATGTCCTCTGTCAAGTGTTGCTACACAAATGTTTGGACTTTTTGTAATCAATGTAACTTATGTTGAATGTTACTGGAGCTTTTCTCTCAGGGCCTCAGCTGAAAATGGGCATTAAATCAGTCGGACTTTCCTGATAAACAAATGTTAAAAAATAAATAAATACGTTTGGTATGCGGAAGGAGAATGGTCCAAGCAAATCTTGATCTGGACCTAGAGAAGTGCTTTGAAAAAGTATGTACAGAGGACCAAGTAGTAGCTTCTAGAATATTTATAGAATATACCTTTCAAAAAAAGGATAGATGTAGCCAAGGTCTGGGTAGAAAGGGTCCTGACCATGCCTGGAATAGATTTGTGATGGTCAGTTTAACAAAAGGTAATAGCCTTAGATAACCATTTGGAAATAAGTCTGTTTTGACACAGGTTGTCCCTTCTTCTTACCTTCACAAGAAATAAACAATTGATCCAAATATTTGAGAGATAAAGTTCTCTCAAGATATTCCCTGAGTTGTCTGTGGACATGCAAGGAATGGATGGGTAGATGGAGAGTTTGGCTTAAAGTAAAATTAGATACCGCTTTAGTCGTAAAAGAAGGACTAATTCTCAAAGATACCTTGCCCTTATGTAAAACAAGGTAGGGTTGGCTCACCATAAGAGCTTGTAACTCAGATACCCTTCTTGCAGAAGTCAGAGCAATTAGTAAAATTGTTTTCCCTGTTAAGAACCTCAAGTCAGCCAGATCAGCTGTTTCAAATAGAGCAAGTGTTAGCTTCTGTAAGACAAAATTAAGATCTCACAGAGGGGCAACCAGTTTTGGCAGCCTCATATGCAAAAAAAATTTTCAAGAACATTTTGACATGAGACGGCCTTGAAAGAGTAGGATTTATGGGCAGATATTCTGAAATGGCAGATAAATTATCTATATAGTGGAATAAGAAAGGGCATAGTATGGTAACTCACACAAATATTGTAAAACCAGAGAGAAACTAGACCTAAATGGGTGCTGATAATGTCTTTGGCACCAACTACAACACCTTTTCCATTGGTTTTCTAGTAGCAGACTTTCTTGCATCCATTAGTACCTGCTGCAAATCCTCAATAAACAGGTGACCAAAAGGATTTAAGGCCTTATCATCCAGGCAGTCAACTGAAAACGATTGATGTCAGTGTATCAAACACACCTGTTCTTGTGTGAGTAGACAAAGCTTGTAGTAATTGCCCCTGATCATTTCTGAAAGAACAGAGAACCACAGCTGCCTAGGCCAGTGGAAGGTCACCACAATAATCGTGGAGGATTTCTTCTGAATCTTCAGAAGTACCCCAGATATTCGTGGTAAGGTTAGAAAAGCATACAAGAACATTCCTGTCCAAAGAAACTAAAAAGCATCTGTGATCTAGGTCTTCTTGCATAGAGTCTTTGAACAAAATCTTGCCCGCTGATTGTTCAAAAAGAGGCAAAAAGATCTACTTGATTAACTCCCCACAAATGGATCCAATGTTGAAAGACATCCTGATCTAGTTTTCATTCGTGATGGTCTGCCTTGGTCCTGCTCAGCTTCTTTGACACACAATTTTCCTCTGACAGAATGTAAAATTCCATTAGAAGGAGATTGTGCTGTAAAGCTAAATCCCAAACTAGTATAGGTAGTCTGCAAAGGGTGTGTGACTTGGTTTCCCATTTCTTACTGATGTACCATAAGAATGTGGCATTGTGTAAAAGCACTTTGAAGAGGTCCCAGTGGCCAAAGAGAGTGGCGTGACTTAATCAGGGCAAACAACTCCTAGATGTTCATGTGCTTGCTTCTGTCCTTGGTTTCCCATGTCTCTGTAATTTTATCCCTCCTGAAATAGCTTCCCAGGCACAGTCCAAAGCATTTGGGGTGACAGATTGTTTTGGAGCAGGAATGGAAAATGGGAGACCTGGTTACAGGATATCTGTTGCCCCCATCAAAAGATTTCTCTTCTGACAAACCCTAGCACTTGGCTTTGAAAAGGAAAAGGGTGTTAATGATGGGACCAAAGAGATTTCAGATACTACTGTATCTTTCTCATGTGGAGTCTTGCCAGGGTTATCATGAGAATCATAGATGCCATGAAACCAACAATCCTGAGGTATTCTGACACAGAGACCAAAGTCTGAATGGAAAACCATAGAAAGAGATCTAAACAAGGATCTGTTTTATCCTGTGAAATAAAAGCTCTTTGAACTGAGGTATCTACTTTACATCCCAGGAATACAATCCTGTCTGAGGGAGTCAAGAAAGACCTTTGACTGTTCTCTTGGAATCTCAGTTTACCTAGGACAGAGAGTCCTGACACTTTGAAAAATACTCTACAAAGATAAGCAAATCATCTAAATATGTAAAATTGTGGATACCTTGTAGCCTGCAATGAGCTATAACTGGAGCTAGATGCTTTATGTAAACTCTTGGTGCAGTGGATAGTTGAAAGGTTAAGGAAGAGAACTGATAATGTGATCCAGACACACAAAACCTTAAGAAACATCTAAGGTCTGGATAAACAGGGGTGTGATGGTAAACATTTTGTAAGTCTAGTGTTACCAGGAAACATAAAAGAGGAAGAAGTAACAGGTTGTAAAGTTACAATTTTAAATTAGGGCACTATCACAAACAGGCTTCAGAAAGAAAGATCCAGAACTGGTCTCCAAGCATTTTCTTTCTTTGGCACTAGGAACATCCTTGAATAAAAACCCTTCAGGTGGAAATGAAAAGGTCTGATCTGAGAATGAGAAATGAACTCTTGGAAAGGTATCTTTAATCTTGGTGAACGATATTCAGAACCCATTTGTCTGAAGCAATCTGTTGCCAAAGAGAAAAAAAAAAACAGAGATTAAGACTTTCTGGAAGAAAAAGGGAGTCAGGGTAGCAGTGGGTCAAAAGGTCTCTTAAATAATCATTCAGACATATTGGACAGTCCTTGTTTTGGGGAGGTAAGAGACTTCATTTTGGAACTCCCCTGCCATTCCTTCTCAAATATCTGTTTATCTGAATTATGTTAAGACTATTTATTTAGTTTTTTTGCCAAAAATGGAAGAAGATAAATAAAATCCCTTGGACAATTCTGAAGAGCAGAGCTGAAAATCTTAGCGATTCCCTGGATCAGCTTGCCCCTTTCATCACACTTTTTGGTCATCTTTACAACAGAGGCAACAAACACTTAATCTCTCTATCCAAGGGAGAATTTAAAATCTAATTTTTAACATCATCTGGAAGGTACTGAGAATGCAACCATGCAGACCTCCTTAAAACAGTACCAATGGCAAAAGCCCTAGAAGAAGTATCAACAAAGTCATACAACACACTGCAAACAATGAGTAGCGACCTACACAAAAAAAGAAACTACGTTATTTAAAGTATATTTCCTCACAAGAAGAGACTGCAGATAAAACCTTTCTCATATGTTTAAAATTTGTCAGATCAAACTTTAACAAATGAACATGACAATTTAAAATTCTAAAAGTTGCAGAAATATACAGTTTTCCCCATACCTATCAATAATTTCCCCATCCTTAACAGGAAAAGAGTAGGATTTGAATTAACTAAATGCTTAGCAGCAGTGGGATCAACTAAGACTATAGCTATGGGTCAGGTTTGGAAATAGTGTAAAAAAATTTTAAATGAGGAATTTTATACATCCTATTTGCCTTTTTAGGGGCAGCTGTCTGACTATCAGGAAAACTAGAGGCAGTAACACACAAATCCTCTAAAGCAGACAGAAGAGGAGGAATGGGTGAAGCTTCTGGAAAATTCTTCTGCAAAACACAATATTTTCTGAGGGACTGAGAAACCTCACTGATCTCTCATTGAAAATGCAGACACGTTCTAATAATAGTCTCAGATACCTCCTACAGGTATAATCAGAAATTTAGATCTCCTCTGAGTCTGAATAAAAAGTCTGAGAAAAAATGTGAATCCATCCCTGTACCTTCTTGGTCAGATTCAGAATCTTGAATCTTTTTAGCAAGAGAGGAATCTCTCTTTCTTTTACCAGAAATTACTTTATAAGAAGGATCAGCCATGGTGGTACAGCGGTAGAGTTGTTGCCTCACAGCAAGAGGTTCTCCTGTTTGATTCTCAGCTGGAGTGCCTTCTGTGTGGTGTCTGCATGTCCTCCCCATGGTCGAATGGCCTCCAAAAGACATGCGTGAATGGGCGTGCCTTCATTGAAGGTTGGGCATCAGGCTGGCAACTCGGCACCACAAAAATCTACTGCCAATCATTAGCGGACCAGAGTTCCGCTGTGGCGACCCCTAACCGGGAAAAGCCGAAAAGACAAACAATAACTTTACAAGAAGGATCAATAGTCTGAATTAAACCCTGAGCCAGACCCAATAAATTATTCCTATCTAAAGAAATTTGAGTAGGAGTAGATTCATGCTTGGTTTTCTGTTTCTTTTTGACAGGAAAAATGGAGTGGACCATTTTACTAATGTCAGCAGCTGCTTCCCCGGGGATGGGTACAGCATTCTGGCACAACAGCAAAACCTTCCCTATTCCCTTTCTCGGGACAAACAACAGTGGCTACCTTGTGCATTGAGGAGATCCAACAGTGGTTTGGCTAACTCTCCTCCATAGTGGAGGTAGGTGCTACACCAGAGGGATCAAGGGTACAAGATGAGTGGTCTGAAGTACAACAAATGTCCACAGCACAGTCACCCAAATGCAGCTGAAGCAAATTGCTAGCCTGATGTGGTGGTATAAGTTGTTAGCTTAACTTTTTCTCTTTCTGGTTGGAAGAAGGACTGACTGACTGCAGGACTGGTAGTCTCCTCATTGGTCATTTGAAAAATGGTGCCTCTTTCCTGGAGATAACAAGCAACAAATGCCAGTAAAACTACCAGTCCACAAAAGTTAGCTTTTTTCACAGAAACAAACCATAAAAAGCACTTTTAAACACTATGCCAGCTGCAACAAGGAAAACAAACACAATTTTGCCTCAGAAAATGTTTCCAGTTAGTTAATACTACTTTTAAACTGACAGAAAAATGAGTGCTCCATATAAAAGTATGTGAAAGTCTTGAGACTGTCCATTAAAACACAGCACTCAGCTTTAAAATAACTTTCCTTAAGAGGAAAGTATTAAAACA